>NC_089792.1:852644-872644 GCF_040412425.1 Macrobrachium rosenbergii | reverse complement strand
ACGATTACGACGGAAGAAATAGGATTTTGCGGGAAATGATACGATGGTGTAAATCGGAATGAAATTGCGTTTCTTGTTCTGTTGTTGTGCTTCTGTTGTTGTTGTTGTTGTTGTGCTTTTGTTTTTGTTGTTTTTGAGCTTCGTGTGAAAGAATAATGGCTGTTCAAAGATTCTTCAAATGATTCGAAACCAATTTCAGATTTGCTGAGCACTGGCTGTTTGATATTATTATTATTATTATTATTATTATTATTATTATTATTATTATTATTATTATTATTATTATTATTCTCTTACAACTTTTAATAAAACTTGAAGGAAGCTTATGTAGCCATGAATTTCAACCCTACTTGCTTGAAAGAGAAAGTTAAGTATACCTTGGTTTAACCAGACCACTGAGCTGATTAACAGCTCTCCTAGGGCTGGCCCGAAGGATTAGATTTATTTTACGTGGCTAAAGGTCCTATACTTACCTATTATTATTATTATTATTATTATTATTATTATTATTATTATTATTATTATTATTATTATTATACAGAAGATGAACCCTATTCATATGGAACAACCATTCCAAAGGGGTCATTGACTCAAAATTCAAGCTTCCAAAGAATATGGTGTTCATTTGAAAGAAGGAATAGTTCCTCCATCTTCGCTTAAACATGCACGTCATCCTCTGGGAGTCTGTTCCACAGTCCAACGGTGTGGGGAATAAAGGACCTCTGGAACTTCTGGAGAAGTTAACTAAGATATAAAAAAGGATCAGTATAGCCAAAGAAGGGTATTTTGCAAGCAATTTTAGTTTTCTGTAAAAGAAAACTATTGTGCCGGCTTTGTCTGTCCGTCCGCACTATTTTCTGTCCGCACTTTTGCTGTCCGCACTTTTTTCTGTCCGCACTTTTTCTGTCCACCCGCAGATCTAAAAAACTACTTAGGCCAGAGGGCTGCAAATTGGTATGTTGATCATCCACCCTCCAATCATCAAGCATACCAAATTGCAGCCCTCTAGCCTCAATAGGTTTTATTTGGTTTAAGGTTAAAGTTAGTTATAATCGTGCTTCTAGCAACGATATGGGATAGGCCACCTGCGGCCAGTAGTTAAAGCTTCATGGGCCGCTGCTCATACAGCACTATACCGAGACCACCGAAAGATAGATCTATTTTCGGTGGCCTTGATTATACGCTGTAGTGGCTGTACAGAAAACTCGATCGCGCCGAAGTTTACAAAGATGAGATACCTCCACGTCTCGTATTTTCCTCACGGAGAATAAAACTTAAAATGGAGAAAAGGACAATTTAATTAGACAAGTCTTACCGTGACTTCCGGACCTAAAGTGACAAGATACAACTTAATGGGACTCGGGAAATGATCTTAATTAATGAAAAAAAAAGTAAGTGGTGACTGCGGTCCTTTCAAATGTGAGGAAGATTGCCCTTTCTCTCTCTCTCTCTCTCTCTCTCTCTCTCTCTCTCTCTCTCTCTCTCTCTCTCTCTCTCTCACAAACAATATCCAAACAAATTCAGACTGTCCAAATCTTAAATTCTTCTCCTATACAATTACTTATTATTATTATTTATTATTAATCTTAATAATAATAATAATAATAATAATAATAATAATGATGATGATTATTATTATTATTATTATTATTATTATTATTATTATTATTATTATTATTATTATTATTATTATTATTATTATTTCAACTTACCAGAGCTAAAGATCTGAGGCCCGGACAGAAAAAGTGCGGACAGAATAAAGTGCAGGCGGACAGACAAAGACGGCACAATAGTTTTCTTTTACAGCAAATTAAAAAACAGAACTATTTTTATGCGTGAATTTATGAAAATGTTAAAATTGATGCTTCAATACAGTGAATACACTGCACTGCAATTCAACACCAAACAGTTGCTCGTCAGTGCACCTCACGTGGTGCACTGTAAGCATTACTGAAGGGTCTTTGCAACGTCCCTTCCATGGCCCCTAGTTGCAACTTCTCTCATTCCTTTTACTGTACCTCCGTTCTTATTCCCTTTCTTCAATCTGACTTTCTATCCTCACGATGCAACTGCGAGGTCTTCCTCCCGTTACACCTTTCAAACCTTCGTACTGTCAGTTTCCCCTTTCAGCGCTGAATGACCTCATAAGTCTCAGCGTTTGGCCTTTGGCTAAATTGATATATTTATTCTATTCTTTGCAAAAAAAAACTTGTAAAAGCAATTTTATGAACTTCATAAAGATGTAAGGGACAAAAGCAGAGTGGGCCAAAGTTTACTGCATAGCTTTCAATAAGGAACGGTGCTACCTAATATTACGACTAGCCATTACAGACCCAGTCTAATGAGATTACAGACCTACATCTGTTTTCGCGTAATTTAAACATAATCGTCTTCGATTTAATGAAATTCGCGCAGTTTTAATAAAACAGCTTCTCCAATTATCTGGATAACAGAGTTGGACAAACTCTGCATTGCATAATGATACGTTCATCGCAGTTTCTCAGGCAAATGATTATTGCTCGATAGGATTACTGTACTGCCGTTGCCCTCCATTCATTTTAGTAACAGGTGAGACCAACCACCCCCATCCCCTTAATTTGCGTGTTGTAATGTCTTACCTTACGTTCACCTAAACGCTGCAATTACTGACCGTTCAATTTACCAGTTCCTGAGTATTAGATGCTGGAAAATAGGTATCGTTCAGTTGTTTTAAGGAAGATAAGATTAAATATGCTTATACAAAAATATGTGATTTTTATTGTTTTACTGGATGCTTTCCATTAAACTAGAACGGCAGAAAATGTATTTATGTAAATGCTGTGTAGTCCGGAAAATGAAGTATGATATTGTTTGAGAACATCTAGCATAAAAAGGAGATTGATTACATTGCAATGTGATTGCAATGAAAAGATTTCATCTACATAAATACAATAGTTTGGACACACTAAAAATCGTTCTCTCACACACACATATATATAGACATATAAATATATACATATATATATATATGGATATATATATATATATATATATATATATATATATATATATAAATATATATATATATATATATATATATATATATATATATATATATATATATATATATATATATATATATATATATATATATAGATATATGTAAATATAATATATATACTTATATATTTATTTACATATACATATATATATTAATGTATGTATATTTGTGAATATATCATATATATATATTATATATATTTATATATATATATATATATATATATATATATATATATATATATATATATATATAAAATATATATATTTTTTTTTTTTTTTTCAGAATGATATCTGTACTGACCATTCAACTCCTAACAATTACAGTTAACGCTTTAAAATACTAATCTCATTTACTTTCATATTATTCTAAGAATAATATGGACGCATTATCCTAAGAAATAGAGACATAGATCCTATATAACATCTAATGAAGAATTTGGACTAAGCCTTTGTAAGGAAAATGACTTTGAAAAGCAAACTAAACAACGTAAGACATCCAAATAAAGGCTATTTCACAATCGCATACCTTCATGATTGGTTTTTAATACGCGCAAATGAGACGGGAGATAAAACAAGTAAAAAATGCGCCGAAGTTTCTTCGGCTCGATCGAGTTTTCTGCACAGCGTATAATCAAGGCCACAGAAAATAGATCTAACTTTTGGTAGGCTCGGTAGAATGCTGTATGGACCGCGGCGGTGGCTTGCCTATATCGTTGCCAGATGTATGACTATGGCTAACTTTAACCTTAAATTAAATAAAAAAAACTACTGAGGCTAGAAGGCTGAAATTTGTTTTGCTTGATGACTGGAGGGTGGATGATCAACATACCAATTTGCATCCCTCTAGCCTCAGTGGTTTCTAAGATCTGAGGGCGGACAGAAAAAGTGCGGACGGACAGACAAAGCCGGCACAACAGTTTTCTTTGACAGAAAACTAAAAACGGCCGGAAGAGAATAAAATCCCAAGATGCGATCCTTAGGACTGGAGTTCCTGCGAATATCTTCTTTCCAGAGCGACCATGTCACCGTCAGTATCCCTCTCCCTCCGAGTTCTTTGCAGTGTCGCAGGTGTTGGGAACTTGCTGATAACTTTCTTTCTTTGTTTATAACACTGTCCAACTCGGAATTCCAAGAAGACTTCTGCAAAGACACTTCAGATAAATTCTAGGGTTTTTTTTTTTTATTCGTTTTTTCTTTCGGGTTAAATTCCAGGGAAATGTCGTTTGAAATGTCTGCTTGATTGTGGGTTATTTCTTTTCCTGAGTTTGGCGCTTATGCAGGAGAAAGTTTGCGATCGTTTCATGAAAGCTCTTTAAAATGGTCGTAGGCATTTGGGGTATGAATGTTTCAGGTCAGGCAAGTCTACCAAAATTGATTTTTACGGCGTCAACTGGACATTGTTGCTTTAAGAATGTCTTGGGATCCAAACGCGCTATATCCTAAATACCTGATTGAAGGTTGTGGACCCCTTGAGAAAGGAAATACCTTTAATGAACTTTCACTTGAGATACGCATTTCTTCAGGGCCAACAGTAACAACATACCTTGCGTCAATATTTTTCCGAGGTATGCAGTTGTTCAACCTAGATATTACTGCCCTACTGGGTACTAATACTAATGATTTGGAGACCTAGTATAAGGTTGTGGAACCCTTGGTGAGGTAAAAATTTCCCTTGAATGACAGATGAGTCTCTTTTCCAAAGGTCAGGGCATTCAAGACTTTCACTCTTGTGTGATTCAGGAAAAAGAAAATAGAAATCAGTCTGGCATGGTGTGCAATTTTTCTGATAAAGGTTTTCCCTTGGTCGGACAAAATGTTACGTACAAGACAGATTGTGTTAGTACAGAGTTGATGGAATAGTAAGCTGTCCACTCTCTCTCTCTCTCTCTCTCTCTCTCTCTCTCTCTCTCTCTCTCTGCTCTCTCTGTCTGCTGCATGACAAATTATAAGTCAGTGCAGGTTAGATGGAATAGTAAGCTGGCTCTCTCTCTCTCTCTCTCTCTCTCTCTCTCTACTGCCTACATGACAAATTATATGTCAGTACAGAGATGGGAATAGTAAGCTCTCTCTCTCTCTCTCTCTCTCTCTCTCCTACATGACAAATTATATGTCAGTACAGAGTAGATGGAATAGTAATCTCTCTCTCTCTCTCTCTCTCTCTCTACTGCCTATATGACAAATTAAATGTCAGTACAGAGTAGATGGAATAGTAATTTCTCTCTCTCTCTCTCTCTCTCTCTCTCTCTCTCTCTCTCTCTCTCCAGACAATTCCTATTCTGAGAAAATCAAAGAAATTGACTTTAACTAAATACGCTTATTCAAATAAGAGTTAGTGACCTTTTAAAATAACAGATTAATTATTTTAACTGGCAAAAACGAATGTGTAACTACTGTACAGTACAAGCAATAATCTTTCTAAAATAGATGTTTTTAATAAGATTCCACAGCCGTTATAAGAAAAGTGATAAATCGTGAAAAATAATAATTTTTCGTTACAATTTTTTTAATTTGCTAAGTGCTATTTCGTTATAGTTATTTTTACTTGATCTAGAATCTAGATCAGGAAATCATTTAAAGCTTACAATTTTCACATGTAACTGTGTGAGTTATTAATGTAATGGACGTGTATGTGACATTTGATGAGAATATAAAGAAATTTGGTATTTTTTTTAGTTAAAAAGAATGAAATTTCATGGAATGTCATCCAGCCGTCACATAAAAATGATGCTTTCTAGAAATCACAATATGATCTATATTCACTTGAGAAGAAACCAAGTGTTCTGTAGCG
Source organism: Macrobrachium rosenbergii (assembly GCF_040412425.1). Taxonomy (NCBI): domain Eukaryota; kingdom Metazoa; phylum Arthropoda; class Malacostraca; order Decapoda; family Palaemonidae; genus Macrobrachium; species Macrobrachium rosenbergii. Next base: position 866,814 of record NC_089792.1, on the reverse strand, counting down.
TTACACAATGACTATATATATATATATATATATATATATATATATATATATATATATATATATATATATATATATATATTTCTGACTCACATCAGGATCGAACCCAGGTCGTTCAAATGAAAGACCAGAGCGCTAATTCCTTGGGCACAGTTGTACTCAGGTTCCAACTTCTTTTATGACCTGTGTGGCCCGGTTGGCAGCGCTCTTCTCTTTCATTTGAAAGACCTGGGTTCGATCCTGATGTGAGTCAGAACTTTATTTCTGTTCCACACGTAATTGTGTGTTGATATTTCTGTATATGTATATATATATATATATATATATATATATATATATATATATATATATATATATATATATATATATATATATATATATATCTTAGATATATATGTATGTATGTAAAGATGAAATAAAAGAAAAGAAAAAAAAGACCTGTTATTAGAAATGAGATATGAAACTGACTTGTTTATACACAGAAACCCACCGGTGAAGGAGGGATGATTGAAGAGTATTCACCGGGGAACGAAAACAGCCGGAAAATTCCACGGACTATTGTTACGGCGAATCGTCCAAAAGACATTTTTCAAGGCATCAGCGCCATTTTCTAAAAAAAAAAAAAAAAAAAAAAAAAAATAATTTATCACTCCGATCATTTGAAGTCCTTATGTTTATGGGGATGTTTTCCTGTGAGCGGATGATACGGATTTTTTTTTTTTTTTTTTGTCTGGGAAGAAAAAGTTTTTAATACTTTTTCATTTATGCAAAAGACTAGATATATCAGGAATGATAGTGATTTTATTTTATCCGGGAAGAAAACCTTTTTAATACTTTTTTTCCATTTATGCAAAATACTATATATATATACCAGGAATGATATGGAAAACCTTTTATTTTTTCAATTATGAAAAAAACTAGATTTAATCACTTTTTTAATTAACGCAATTAACACAAAAGACTAGATATAAAAGAAATTATATGGATTTTATACCCAAAATGTAACGAAGTTATGGCGACATGTATTTAGAAAGGCAACGGTATACACATGGCTCCTCGCTCGAATTCAACTACAGCAATCGCTCAAGCAGCGACAAAGGACAAGGAAAAAGAATTAAAATAAAATCATCTCTCCATTCTGAATCCAAAAAATTTTGCAAAGGAAAAATATAGATACACAACATTCCCCAACAGTCATGTAAAAAAAAACCTAAAACATTATAATGAAAGTAAATGTTACAACAAAGAGAAATTCCTTCCAGAAAGCAACCGTTCCCCTCCTCTGCGGTGCAATATCCTGCTAGGATGCTCGAGGGAATCCTGGATCTCCAAGACATGTAACCTCAAAGGAGGGAGATCCTGGGATGCTGAGGGAAGATCGATTCTCCTGGGTTTGGGAACAGCATCTCTTTATTTATATCAAATTACTTCATAGGCTGGATTTCGAAACTGGGGATTTTTTTATTATCAAATTACTTCATAGGCTGGATTTCGAAGCTGGGGATTTTTTTTATTATCAAATTACTTCATAGGGTGGATTTCGAAACTGGGGATTTTTTTATTATCAAATTACTTCATAGGGTGGATTTCGAAGCTGGGGATTTTTTTAATATCAAATTACTTCATGGGTGGATTTCGAAGCTGGGGATTTTTTTATTATCAAATTACTTCATGGGTGGATTTCGAAACTGGGGATTTTTTTATTATCAAATTACTACGTAGGATGGATTTCGAAACTGGGGATTTTTTTATTATCAAATTACTTCATAGGGTGGATTTCGAAACTGGGATTTTTTTATATCAAATTACTTAGTATAGTGACGTCATCTCCTCTGAAAGATTCTGGAAAGAGAAATGATTTACTTATAGGATAAAAAATGGGACTTTGTTTACATCAAATTACTCTACTGGATTTAAACTGTGATTTTCGTATCAAATTGTGGCTGGATCTCTCTGGGGATTTTTATTAACAAATTTTTATAGTGACGTCATTCTGGATCTCTCTATATTAAATTGCTTCATATACTGACGTCATTCTCCTCTGAAAGATCCGTTAGATATAAATGCTTTAATTACAGAATAAAAAAATGATATAAGATTTTCTTTAGTAGGTTATAAAAATCAAATCGCTTCATGTAGTAACGTCCATCTCCTCTGAAAGATTCTTTAGATATAAATGTTTTAATTAAAAAAAAAATGAGATTTTTTTTTATCAAGTTACTATAAAGATCAAATCGAAGCTGGGGATTTTTTTCATTATAAATGACTTCTCCTCAAATTACTCTGAAAGATTCTTGAAACGGGAATATTTTAATTTCAGAATGTAGGTTATTTTTTCTTCCTTTCCAGAGGAGAAAGGAGATGAATATTTCTCTCTAACAGCTTTTTATTATCAGATAAGGAAATGAATACTTTTTTTTAGTTATCAAATTTATGTCGAGCGTGAAACTGGGGCTTTTTATTATCAAACGTTTTTATAAACAGTCTCAAATGTTTTTTTTAAGAATATTTTACCACAAAAGCGTTTTATGTTCTACGATTCCAATTCCGGAAAGAATTTGAATTTGTGTACATCAATAAATATCTTATTCCGGACTTAACAAGTAGTCTATGAAGTTAAGAAAGTGGTATTTGAGAGAGAGAGAGAGAGAGAGAGAGAGAGAGAGGATTTCGAAGAGAGATTTTTTTTTAGATCAGAGAGAGAGAGTGGATTTCGAAACTTTGTTTTTTTATGTCAAATTATGTAGGATGAGAAACTGGAGAGAGATCAAAGAAAGAGATGGAAAACTGAGTGTTTTATTATCAAGAGGATGGAGAGAGAGAGGAGACAGGGAGAGAGAGGAGAGAGAGAGAGTTTGTAAGTGTGTGCGTGTGTATATGTGTGTAAGAGAGAGAGATTATCAAAGAGAGAGAGAGAGAGAGACAGACTTGGGACAGACTATTATCAAAACGCATGAAGAAAAGCGAGTTTTTTATATTTATATGTATTGGATATCGGAAAAAGTTTCCCAAAGATGTTCATAAGATTTTTTTCCATTCTTTTTATTTTCTGAGACCAGTATCTTTCGCACGTTTGTCAAAGCGTCTCCTACTTTTAGCGGATTTACTATTCATCCTGACATTTCTTCTTTTTATATTGTCCGTCATCACCGTTCTTTTACTTTAACCCACTAACCAATTGAAACTAAGGATTTTGGTTAATACAGTTCGTTGTCCCATGATATATGTTGAGTGTAGTTAAAATCTCTCATTTTCTCATGATTTGTAATGTTTTGTTATAAGATCTGTGTAAGTTGGAAATATCCCCTTATATGTAGCAAGTCATGTGGAAGTTGGAAATATCCCCTCTTATGTAGCAAGTCATGTGGAAGTTGGAAATATCCCCTTTTATGTAGCAAGTCATGTGGAAGTTGGAAAACATACACAGAGTGAGGAATGTAGTAAGTCATGTGAGAAGTTGGAAATATCCCTTTATGTAGCAAGTCATGTGGAAGTTGGAAATATCCCCTTTTATGTAGCAAGTCATGATGGAAGTTGATGTTCAAATATCCCCTTTATGTAGCAAGTCATGTTTCGGAAGTTGGAAATATCCCTTTTATGTAGCAAGTCATGTGGAAGTTGGATATTTTCCGTCATCACCGTTTATGTAGCAAGTCATGTAAGGAAGTTGGAAATATCCCCCAAGATTTTATGTAGCAAAATCATGTGGAAGTTGGAAATTGTCCCCATTTATGTAGCAAGTCATGTGGAAGTTGAAATATCCCCTTTATGTGTCATGTAAGTTATGTGTAAATTGGAAATATCCCCTTTTATGTAAAAGGAAATGTCTCTCTTAGAGATAATTTCATTTACCTTGAGGCCTCCATCCACCTATCAATGTTTCGACACTGTAATCAAAATAAACCTCAGTAATTTATTAACAGCTTATATATGCAATGCATTACTACCGTAAAAGCAATTCTCCCTGTATTTTATCATTTACTTACACATTTATCTATTTATTATTTTTTGTTAATTTATTTTCTTTTCTAATAACTCATCTCATCTTTCTGTATTTCCTATTTCCGTCTGTCAGTACTTTCAAATGAACACCATATTCTTTGGAAGCTTGAATTTCAAGTTAATTGTCCATGTGAGCTTGTTCTATATAAATAGGTTTCATCTTCTGAATAATAATAATAATAATAATAATAATAATAATAATAATAATAATAATAATAATAATAATATCTTTTTAATCTGCAGTCATGCAATTCCTACAATACGCTAAGTGAAATTCAATTTCAGTAGGACCCAAATGCCAATAAACATGGCATAAATCGCGAAAAAACGATAAAATACCAAAAAGCTAAAGGAAAAAAATTCCTGAGAGCCTCCTCCCAAGTCTTTTTCAGAATTGCGTTGGAATTTTCGAAGGAATAAGGCCTGCTTATCATGTAAGTTTGAGGCGCCGTTGTTTGAAAGCTTTCCAAAGGGGAAGTTTGTTCACTTGTTCGGGTGAAACTCACTCTCTCGTTGTTGTTGTTGTTGCAACAGCCTCTCTCCCTCTCTCTCTCTCTCTCTCTCTCTCTCTCTCTCTCTCTCTCTCTCTCTAAACTTGAGAGTTGCAAGGGATCCCTCAAAATGGATGGGTGAATTGGATGCAATAGGATATTGCAGGAGCGAAAAACTACGTTTTATTATCTGAAAGGATTTCGGCTATTTCCTGGCTGTTTAGGCCTGTCCTGTTAGTAGATTGTGGAGGATTGTAATTAAATCACCGACAATCTTATACACACACAAACACACACATATACATATACATATATGTATATGTATATATACATATATATATGTATATATAAATATATATAAATATATATATATATAAATTATATATATATATATATATATATATATATATATATATATATATATATATATATATATATATAAATATATATATATAAATATATATATATATATATATATATATATATATATATATATATATATATATATATATATATATATATATATATATATATATACACATACATACACTTGTGAAAGTGTATATGATTTTTGGGCACACGCGCTGTCAACAAATGTCAAATAAATTAAGGCAAACATCAACCCTTAAAACGATACAACCACCTCAAAAATCATACAAAACGTAAAAGAGGCAGCGGATACATTTAAAAAAAAAAAAAAAAAAAGAGTTAAAAGAAATACGTTCTTGCAAAACTTATTCCGTCCAATTTTCCCGGCGAGTAAATTCTTTTGTCAGCTCTGAATGCGGAATCAACTGGTCTTTGTATATTTCATGAATTTTTGTCCGCCACAGAAAGTTAAGCCATGTATTTTTGTCGCTTCCGGAGTATATATATATATATATATATATATATATATATATATATATATATATATATATATATATATATATATATATATATATATATATATATATATATATATATATATATATATATATATATATACAAATTATGTGAATTTTTCAAAGGTTTTGTGTTTGTGTATGTGTGTGTTTTGTGTGTATGTATGTTGTTTGTGTGTTTGACTTAATATCCTGGAAATATCGACTGAAGACAAAGGGTGCTTTTTGCCGATTATTTTCACTAATTAAGTTTGACCTTGAAGTAACCTTTCTGTCGACTGAAGACAAAGTTCAGTTTGTTATCGACTGAAGACAAAGGGTCAGTCTTTTGCCGACGGAAGACAAAGGGTCAGTCTTTTGCCGACTGAAGACAAAGGTCAGTCTTTTATCGACTGAAGACAAAGGTCATCGACTGAAGACAAAGGTCAGTCTTTTATCGACTGAAGACAAAGGTTGGTCTGTTATCGACTGAAGACAAAGGTCAGTCTTTTATCGACTGAAGACAAAGGTCAGTCTTTTATCGACTGAAGACAAAGGTTGGTCTGTTACCGACTGAAGACAAAGGTCTCTTTATCGACTGAAGACAAAGGTCAGTCTTTTTATCGACTGAAGACAAAGGTCAGTCTTTTATCGACTGAAGACAAAGGTCAGTCTTTTATCGACTGAAGACAAAGGTCAGTCTTTTATCGACTGAAGACAAAGGTCAGTCTTTTATCGACTGAAGACAAAGGTCAGTCTTTTATCGACTGAAGACAAAGGTCAGTCTTTTATTGAATGAAGACAAAGGTCAGTCTTTATCGACTGAAGACAAATTGGTCTGTTATCGACTGAGTCTTTTATCGAATGAAGACAAACAAAGGTCAGTCTTTATCGACTGAAGACAAAGGTCAGTCTTTTATCGACTGAAGACAAAGGTCAGTCGTTTATCGACTGAAGACAAAGGCTTTTTATCATATGACTGAATAGGGTCTATCTTCTTAATAATAATAATAATAATAATAATAATAATAATAATAATAATAATAATAATAATAATAACAACAACGAAAATAAAAGGTGTTCTCATATATTCTGACTCTTGGTTACGCAAAAATTGGAACATTTTTTATAACTAAAACTATGATTTTAAAGCTGTTAAATTTAACTTTTGTCAGAACTGGTGTTGTGTGAGAGGGCGGGGGCGGTTTGGTAGGGTGGGGGACTATGACCCCCATCTCCCTGAACCAGTCATCCATTTATCCTGTGTTCAGTTCAAAAGTCACGATTGACTAAAGTTTATTCAGCCGTATTTTATCACGAACTGTGATTATTTGTACAAATCGGAATGTGACGATAGATTTATACAAGCATAAAATGCGCCGAAGTTTCTTCGGCGCAATCGAGTTTTCTGTATAGGTTAATCAAGGCCACCGAAAATAGATCTATCTTTCGGTGGTCTTGGTATAATGGTGTATGAGCCGCGGCCCATGAATCGTTAACCACGTCCCGGTAATGGCCTGTCCTATAGCATCGTCAGATGCAAGATTATGGCTAACTTAAACCTTAAATAAAATAAAAACTACTAAGGCTAGAGGGCTGCAATTTGGTATGTTTGATGATTGGAGGGTGGATGATCAACATACCAATTTGCAGCCCTCTAGCCTCAGTAGTTTTTAAGATCTGGGGGCGGACAGAAAAAGTGCGGACGGACAGACAAAGCCGGCACAATAGTTTTCTTTTACAGAAAAAAAAAAATGCGTTTTTTTAAAGTAGAAAACTACTAAAAAAATCTTTATCATCCCAAAGAGTGTTTTAAAAGTTGTGAGATGACAGTGCACTATGATAATGATGGTGCTGATGATGCTATGATAGTAATGATGGTGAGAAAGAATGTTTGAAAGTCATTTTTGACTGGCATTTTTGTTTAATTGTATTTTGTGCTTTATTTCTTTTGCAGAGTTTTGGCGTAATGTCGTGGTAGTGTCAAAAGGAAGATCTCTGCATTATCATAATAATAATAATAATAATAATAATAATAATAATAATAATAATAATAATAATAATAATAATAATAATAATAAGGATCACCCAAATTCTTGTTTCTTGCATATTAATGTTTATCTTTCCTCGAGCTAATATAATATATATATATATTAATATATATGTATATATATAATATATATAATTATACATATATATATTATATATATATATATATTTACATATAATATATATATATATATATATATATATATATATATATATATATACTGTATATATATAGATATATATATATAGATATATATATATATATATATATATTTACATATAAATATATATATATATATATATATATATATATATATATATATATATATATATATATTATATATATTTTTTATTTATACACAGTACTGTTCTCTCTCCTCTTCATATTTTTACTTATATCAGTTTGAATCATATTCTCATTTGCTGCTTTACTTTTAATCATTACAACAACAAACTTCACTTTCATTTTCATTTCTAAAAACGAGTTCAAATCAGGAACACTCAAGATCACGCCACGAGAAATGTCTTGAATACAGAACACATGCATAGAGCCCTCTCTCTCTCTCTCTCTCTCTCTCTCTCTCTCTCTCATACCGGCAGACTTATAAATCTGCATATATTTGGAAATGTGCACACGTATGCAAATGCATATCTTTCGAATCCTTCTCGGGTTCATGACCTATCTGTTTTTTACTTTATAGCTTCTTGTGAAGTCCAGATTTCTTCAGGGCCACTTTGTATCTTCCTTTCTTCATCTTCTTCTTCTTCTTTTGAATAAAAATTCTTCAATTCTTGCTTCTTCTTCTTCTTCATTTCTTTTCCAAACGTTTTCCTTGTCATATTTTCTTCTAAAAACGAGTTCTTCTTTCTTACTCAAGATCTTCTTCTTTCTTTCTTTTCGTTTTCCTTGTCATAAAGCTTTCTTCTCTTCTCTTCTTCTCTCTCTCTCTTCTTCTTCTTTTTCTTTCTCTTCTTCTTCTCTTCTTATTATTATTATTATTATTATGCATTATTATTATTAAATATTATTATTATTAAATTCTTCTTCTTTCTTCTCTTCTTCTTCTTCTTCTTCTTCTTCTTCTTCTTCTTCTCTGTTCCTCCTCCTCCTCCTCCTCCTCCTCCTCCTCCTCTTCCTCCTCCTCCTCCTCCTCCTTCCTCCTCCTCCTCCTCCTCTTCCTCCTCCTCCTCCTCCTCCTCCTCCTCCTCCTCCTTCTTCTTCTTCTTCTTCTTCTTCTTCTTCTTCTTCTTCTTCTTCTTCTTCTTCTTCTTCTTCTTCTTCTTATTATTATTATTATTACTACCCTCTTTCTTCTTCTTTTTCTTCTTCTTCCTCCTCCTCCTTCTTCCTCCTCCTCCTTCTTCCTCCTCCTCCTTCTTCTTCTTCTTCTTCGTCTTCACACTTGGCGTAGTTTAAGATTTCATTCTGGACTTTTGGAAATCCGAGGCGGTTCTTACGGCAAGATGAAATTTAATCCACTGCTTTTATCCTGCCTGTCAAAATCATGAAGAAAAGCAATGATTCAAGGTGTAAATTCTGAAGGCGAAAGTGTGTGAGAGAGAGAGAGAGAGAGAGAGAGAGAGAGAGAGAGAGAGAGAGAGAGAGAGAGAGAGAGAGAGAGAGAGAGAAATGGCCGGAGGAAACGGGAATAATCGTAAGAAACATATTAACTGATAGATGAGTTATTCAGACACAATCTTCCATATTACTTGTTTAACTGACTGAAAGATGAATTTGTTTACATCCTATATTTCTTTTTTATTAAGTGTCAAAATATCCAAAGTCTTGAATTTCAAGTGTACCTATCCGTCAAAATAATGGCAATAATAAGATACTTTCGCAACTGCGTCATGATTGTATATAATTATTTTGCTGTCTTTACATAAATTCTGTTTTGCAAAAAAAATGTAAACATACATTTTATGAAGTAGTACATAGATACTTTTTATTCAATATAATAAACAAAAAGTATTATATACAATGAAACGATAATAAAAAAAGTTCAAGTAATAAAAGAAGCGAAATTCATCCAAATTTTTCCCATACAATTCCCATGCAACTATTTTTTCCACTTCCTCCTAGAAAAATGCGTCTGTCTGCTAAAGAGAAGATGGAAAGAAAACACAGGACATTAAAGTAGAAGGGGGGAATCATAAAGATATTAAGATATGGGTTACAGGCGACTAAAGCAGGTCATAAGATCAAGAAAATAAGGGCACCTGACGGCTGAACAGAGCCATTGAGGATTTGTTTATTGCAACAAAGGGAAAAAGAAAGGTCTAGCTTAGACCTCAGCATAAATAGCAAGCAATAAATAAGAACTAGGAAGGAAAAGATTAAGGAAAAATCATTGCCTTACTTGTAAAAGCCAGAAAAAAAGAATTTTGGATACATTTCATTCAATTATAGGTTAATTTGGTATTTAGAGTCTTCAAATATATAAAAAAATTAAAATTAGGGATGCAAGGTTTTGAAGAAAGTCTTCAACATGAGAATATGTTTTTATGAAAAATAAGTATTTAACCATCAAATGAATATATAGTATGGAAAATAGACCATTTTTACATTAGCTAAGACCTCAGCATAAATAGCAAGCAATTAATAAGACCAAGGAAGTAAAAGATTTAGGAAAAATCATTACCATTACCTTTAAAGAATCAGAAAAAAATTGTGATTATATTTAATTTAATTATAGGTCAATTTCTGTTATGTAGTCTTTAAATATGAAAGAAAAGAAAAATTAGGAAATACAAAATTATGAAGAAAATCTCCAACATGAGAATATGTTTCTATCAAATACATATATATATCATGAAAGAATTACCATGTTTACAGTAGCAAAACAAGAGGTTATTTGAGCTGTAATTGCTAGAGAGAATGGAATATCCTAAAGAGAATTATAAGAGACAAGTGAGAGAAACAAAGTAGGTGCATATTTGAAAAACAATGGAAAGGGTGAGTAGCAACTTAAATGACGATTAGTCTAATAAAATACTGAATCTACGAATAAAAATGCATACAGAGAGATGCCGTTTGAAGAGAATGCAGACCTTGGTCGATGGAGTGAGTACTTTGAAGATTTGTTGCATATGGAAGGTCGGGAGAAAGCAGAGATGAATGATGCGAGAGTGGAAGAGATTAGCATATGCTGTTTGAAGAGAATGCAGACCTGGTCGATGGAGTGAGTACTTTGAAGATTTGTTGCATATGGAAGGTGGAGGAAAGCAGAGATGAATGATGCGAGAGTGGAAGAGATTAACATATGATTAAGACTGCGTGTGGAAGTGGCAGCTGAGAACTTCTCGAGGGCTGTCATAACTAAATTAAAGGTCGTTGACAATCATCTATGTCGCTTTCTGAAATCATGCACCAGCAGAACTGATAATGAAGTCCGCTGGTATAGTGGTTAGCGTTGTGGCATGCCACTCATATGTCGTGGGTTCGTGTCTCCCCAGCGCAATGAAAAATCACTGGCTCTGCATCATGATCAGTTACTGCTGCAGTGTGGGTCTGCAATGGGAGGTTAAAACCAAAATTCTTTGGAAGCTTGAGTTTCAAGTCAATGGCCCATGTTTCATCTACTGAAATAGTAAATGATAATAATAATTCATACGTTAAGCAGTGTGTATCATTAGATGTGGACGGATAGACAAAATATTAAATTTCTCATGCAGCAGGAATTGGCCGATGATTAAAAAATGCTCACTCAATTATAATATCAACTCAAAGTTCGTGACGCCAGCTTTAGTAACTATAAATCAATCAATCTTTGTTACAAAGCTAAATGATTTACGAACACCACTTTGGTCTGTAAGACTGTGGATAAAAGTGATTTGAAATTAGATTAGCAAAATGTCACTTTTCCATTATTATTTGTGTAAGTCAATTTCTTTTGAAATGGAATGAGATTATTCTGATTCTGAAAGCAGAAGGCTTCTCGTAGATAGTTTCTTATGCAGTAATCCTGAAATAATTGCCAGGTCATCAGCAATTATTCCAGCAATTATCGTTTTCATTCGATTCATGAAAACTCTCCTTAGAAAACCGACTGAAAAATATATGAAAATCATTCTCCTTTCCTCCCTGCCTCTGTTATTCTGATCTCAAATAGGATATCGAGTAAATCTTTATAAAATAAAAATATAAAATCATCGCCTATGTATTTCAGGCTTTCGAACTCCATCTAGACAAATCTTCCTTGATCCTCGGGACATTTTATCTTTTCTGGGGATTTTGTCCTTTATTCAGATATTGGCTATCTTTCGGATTAGTCTCTGCCAAGCGATTAATTTTACCTCCGTTTATCAAATCGTTATTGAAAAGACTTGGGCCAAGGATTGGACAAAATAAATTACCAGCTAAATGTGATGAGTATCGAATGTGTGTATATATATTTTCATGATGTTGCCTTGTAATACGTAGATCCTCCTATAATTTTGACATATTTACTTTTTTCATGTGTTATGTTTAATGATAATGATTGTTGAAGTGTCGTATTTAGTTTGGCATCAGATCTCAAAAGAACTATTGATTAAATAACTTGATAGAGTAATTTAGACTTATTAATACAATTTTAATAGTAACGTAGTTTTGAATAATATCTTTCTTGGTAAAAACACGTGTGTGTGTCCAGGAAGGACTTGTTTCATTTCAATTGTCATCAGTTGAGATAAGAGAGAGCGCTTTGTTTTGGGTTAGTGATGACAGGTTTGGAAAACAAATGCCGATTCGTCCCATACGAGCTCAAGACAAGTGATTTCATGTTGTTACATGCGTTGTTCGAGTCACGTACGCCATGTTTTGTAAGATTGCATTCAAAACGTTTTGCTGGGATGACGTCATTTTCCTTCTAGAAGCTTCTCCATTGTATCTCGCACCCAAAATGCTTTAATGACGTCACCTCCCTGCTTCTAGAACTTTTGTATCTCGTACCCAAAATGCTTTAATGACATCATGTAATTGTTTCACGTGTTACTGGAATTCTAAAATTTGTTTCATTCTGATTTCTGAGACCAGTTGATTTGGTTCGGTTCTTAGAAAGAGATTACTTTTAACGTAGTGTTTTGTGGTCACGTATTAGCATTAACTTTGAGATCTGAATTTAGTAAAGTTATTTAGTTTGTAACAGCGCCTGGTAAAAAAAGTGTGTTTTGTGGTAACGCAGCTGCACAAGTGATTTACAGAGGTTTTCTGGTAAGGTTGTGTGGTAACGTGAATTTTACTTATTAATACCATGGTATGATAAGTTAGGAAGTTTTGGCCATTCATTATTGATAAATCTTATGTGTATTTTTGTGTTTTTTCATTTACAATATCTTTATATTTTCACATTTTTTGTTTGTGATGTAACATTTATTTACGTAGCATTTTAAATATTTCTTGGTATAATTTAACATTGCATACTTGGTTTCATTTATTAAGATTTTCTTTTCAAATCTTGAGTAATTCTTGATAGTTTAAATTTTGCTTGATTAATTTAAATTCCTGATAAAGTTTTTGTGAAATAGTTTTGTTTCATAACTTAATTCAAGAATTAATTAAGTGTTGTGTTATTTTCAAGTAATAATAAATTTTTTTTAGATTGTGAATTCTAATTATAAATTTTGAATTTAAAAATAAATTTTTGTATTTAACATTTTTAGAAAAAGTGTTTCATTTATTGATCACCAGTGAATAGGATTGATTGTGCGTGCATAAGGCAAAGTGATAAACATGTTTTGTTCTTTTAGCTTTGCTAAAGTGAATTAAGACCAGGGAAACAGAGTTTTTGATGGAGTGATGCCCTTCTACTCTAGAATATTTCTAGTTTAATTTTTGATACCTCAGATTCTGATGTGTCTTAGTTTGATTTTTCAACTAATAAATAAGTTTTTTCTTAAGGGATCACTGTTACCTTTAGAGTACTCAGTCGTAATAATTAATGTTATGAGAGTTCAGGTATCTGGGATCTGGCTGAAGTGAGGTATATTTTGAATTTTGAGATTAGTTGTGTAATAAACAACTTGATATGCATCTGACTGATATATATATATATATATATATATATATATATATATATATATATATATATATATATATGTATATAGTACATACTGCATATGCATACACATACACATATATAATATCTATACATATGTATATATAAAAAAAACTATATATATATATATATATATATATATATATATACATATACATATACATATAATTGTAATAGCCACAATGCCCTCTTAACTATATTCCTTGTGATTATGGTGACGCGGGTTCGTTTCCCGCGACCGGGCATCACATCTCTTCAATTTCTTGCGCTTGGATTTTACGCCTTTGTAGTGACAAGCATGTCCAAAAAGCGCGAAGAATTCAAAGTTAAGAGGGCAATGTGGCTATTATAATTACATATGTATCTGGTAAAAGTGACCAGTAGATTCTACATATATATATACTTATATATGTGTGTATAGTTGTTCAAAGACTAACTTTAATTAATGAATGAGTGGTTGTATATAAATGAATAACGTTTCGTGATATGAATGGAACAGTTCAAAACAACTCATAAGCAAGAACCAAGTGATATCGTCAGTCAATGCTTGTTTTCTATCAGCAATGTAATGGTTCTGTGAAAGCGATATTACAAAACTTTGACATTTTGGCATCTGGCCATCAGCGGTCCGTGGTTAAAGTTTCATGGGCCGCTGCTCATACAACATTATACCGAGACCACCGAAAGATAGATCTATTTTTTGGCCTTGATTGTTACAGAAAACTCGATT
>NC_089792.1:810144-850144 GCF_040412425.1 Macrobrachium rosenbergii | reverse complement strand
GTACTACTTGCCCTAATACGACTCTCCTTTTATTTTAATATAATTTTACTTACATTTGTATGGATATATACTATATATATATGTATACACACACAAATATATATATATATATATATATATACATATATATATATATATATATATATATATATATATATATATATATATATATGTATATATATACATTATATATATGTGGCTGTGCCGTTTAAGGCGTCACTGTAATCCTGAGTTCTTGTCTTCCGCGGTTCGAGCCCACGAGACGACGAACTTATTGTCAACTAAAAAATAATTCCCCTTCGGGTAACATATATGAAAATATATTATTTCCGAGGCAGAGCAATTGGATATTAAAGGACATTTGTAGCTCAATGCTTAAATATATATATATATATATATATATATATATATATATATATATATATATATATATATATATATATATATATATATATGTTCATATATTCCCATTTCTATATATAGATACATATAACCTTTCTATAGATACAGATAGATAGGTAGATAGGTAGAAAAATTAATAAATCGGTCACACAATAATGTACCGCAACGTACAAAGTATCAATATTTCCGTGATTATGAAATTCATAATATAGCCATAACATACATTTCACCTTCGACCCGAATGTCCCCTAATGAAAATCTTCGAATTTCTCACAGAGAGAAAAAAGTGTCTAATGCATTCGTCGAGAGAAATCTTTGCAGGGGGTGTTGGAGGCGGGGTGAGGACGACGTGTGTGTGTGTGTGTGATGACAAACCTCCTTATGTAAACGAGTCTAGGACAATTACCCCCCGAGGACAACTACCCCCATAGGACAATTACCCCCTAGGACAATTACCCCCTAGGACAATTACCCCCAAAGGACAATTACCCCCCGTAGGATAAATACCCCCTGAATTTTAGTAGTTAAAAGAGGTTATGATGTTAACCACTCTTGGAATAGTAATTTGTCAAATGAGCTTTTACTCAAAATATATATCTTACAATCGTCTTATTTTAAAATACCAGATATTTGGAAGAAGGTTAAAGGAAAACTAAATATAAGTAATAGATTATTTTGAAGACTGTATTCAACAGAAAAAAAAATATAAGAGCTTGACATAAAATTGAAAATTTATTTTGAAGACTGTATTCAATAAAAAAAATAAAATTGCTTAACATATAATTTAAAAATTATTTTGAAGACTGTATTCAATAAAAATAAATAAAAGGACTTGACTTTTTATCTAAAATTGTAAATTGTATGCAATTCTACGTAAGTATTCTAAAACATCTTGATTTTCATAATTGTTAACAACTGATATAATTCGCTTTGAAACATCCAAATATTTTTTTCCTAGAAGGTTCTTTATCAAAACCTGCTGCACATTGAGCCAGCTTTATTTGTTGTAAAGATTGTTCTCTTTTAATACATGTTAGAAATTTCCAAACGTTTGGGTGACAGCAGCCAACACTTGCTAGAAAGCTCCTGTGCCAACCTTCCACGGAATTGTTCGTTCTCGGAAGTTCCTCTGAAGCCCTGTCATACATATTCCATAAATTAGGTTCAAACATAGGTTGACGTCGTCCTCGTCTGCATAATCGTCCGATATACGTATCTTCAAAATAATCCTGTAATTGTTGGGTTTCTGGAGGTAGTATTTCGCACAGGCGTTCAAAAGCCATTTCAACATCATGTGATGGGACAAAGGCAATAGCAGCTATCATTTTCATGTTAACCGAAAACTCTTTATCATTTTGATAACGCTGCTGAAATCCACAAATCTGTAGCTTTCTGTAAATGTTCTGACTCAAGTGAAAAAACAACACTTTATTTGAGTTTGAGGAAAAAGCCGTACGCAGACTATTGATCATAGCAATTTCCTAATCAACCATGACAGTTTCTGGAGTTAGTTCATTTATTAAGTTTTCAATTGTTCCAGCACAGCAGTGTATGTTGCTTGGCTTTTGTCGGTTAAAAGAATGTAAATCAATGGTACTGTTTGACCATTAATAAGTGCATGAACTGTATAAAGTTGCGAAAAAATCCTAGGCACAGTTTTAAACGTTCCATCTAAAAACCAATGAGACGCTTCCCCTAGATATTTTAAGTTTTTATTTGTACCAAACATGAGTATTCTTTGGTCGAATGGTCCAGAATCATACAATATAAACTCTTGGTCATCAAGTGTTCTCGTATGCACATTTGTTAAGGTCAGTTCTTGTGCACTTTGTGGGAAGGGTCTTGAATGGCAAGTTTTCTAACTTTGACGTCTAATGTTGCGTCGTATATGGTGAACTTGGGGAAGTTTTTGCACCTAGTTCTTCAGTGACTTGTGAACATGCTTCACCAGTTATTTGTTGCGCAGTTTCCTCTGTACTGGTTGCTTTCATTTATAATTTGCCAAGTTCGAACAGCTTCAATTTTTGCTGCATCTGGCCCATGAGTATGATCATGCAATCGACCAACAACCGTATTTGTTCGACTATCCACTTTGACTTTAGCTTTGCAGTTTCTTTTATTTCTACGCTCATCACACTCATATGACACAACACTGTTGGCTAAATTCTTTTGCTTAACATACAGGTATCCTTCATACACTAACTTTTCTTTTCCTCTTTCACTTTTTATGAATTCCATATTTCTCTTGGGATGTAGCTTCCATAAAAATATTCAAATAAGTTTTCGAAAAATGATCTTAGTTTGGAGAAAGTCGATATTCTTATAACCACCCAGCAAATGATAAACAGAGAGTTAAGTTATCTTAGTTTAGAGCAAGTCTAAGCAACTTTTAACTACTAGTATTAACATCATAACAACTTTTAACTACTAGTATTAACAGCGTAATAACTTTTAACTAATAGTTTTGAATTCAGAAGCTAAATTGTTGAATAGGGGTAATAGTCCTATGGGGGTAATTGTCCTGGGGGTAATTGTCCTACGGGGTAGTTGTCCTTGGGGGTAATTGTCCTGTAGCGTATGTAAACAGTTGTGTAGGTTCTCACCTTTCCTTCAAAAGACCCTGGAGTATTTGAAGACTTCCTGGAAATGATTCGACTTTTGAAAAGAATCTTATTGTCAAAAGAGGAAAGTTTGATAAGAGTTTCTGCTTATGAATATCACTCAGCATGAATATTTAGATGCGTAGATTTACATTTCTAGACAGATTGCGAACTGCCAAAATTTAGGTTACATAGACATAAAATTCTTCGTAGGGTGGAGAGCTGGGGTGAATTACGTTTCCTGTATACTGTATTTTTTGAAGCCAGTCTTTGCACTGTAAAAATATCTGTTTATTTTATTTTTTATATAAGCAAAGTTTCTGTAATTTTACATCCTCTGGATCTAGGTCTGACGTATAGCTATTTCGTATAGCGAGCCTGTTCCCCGGTCCCCACCCCGATAATGTCTTTCTCGTGTTATCGGAAAATGTGTAGAAAATTCCATCGATACATCTATTCCTGCTCTTTTATCTTCCATTTGTCTCACTTATCTCAGTCCTCTTTTTTTCATAGTTCTCATCCAAGTACCTTTTAGTCATCTCCATCTCCCAATCATCATGATCTCACCCATACCCACGGAACATCCGTAATTTCACCCGTAATGTCGCTTGTGGTATTAAATCTGACCTTGTCTTATCATCTGATTCCACAATGGAGTGACCTTATAATCTACTGCTATGGGTCAATCATCTTTATTCATCTTGATCTGAGGTGCTTTTCCCCGTATGAGGGTTAGTGCCGTCAGTGCACCTCATGCGGCACACTGTAGGCATTAATTAAGACTCTTTGCAGAGTGCCTTCGTCTCCTAGCTGCAACCCCTGTCGTTCCCTTTACTGTATCCCCTTTCATGTTCTCCTAACAACTGATACACAGTGCAACTGCGTTGAGGTTTTCCTCCTGTTACACCTTTCAAACTTTTACTGTCAATTTCCGTTTCAGCGCTGAATGACCTCATTGGTCCCAGTGCTTGGCCTTTGGCCTAAATTCTACATTCAGTCCAGTTTTTAAAAACTGAAAAAGACATTACTTCTTCTCTACAATCTCACAATTTCACGAAGACTAAAAAAAACCCTCGTAAAATTAAATCTAGGATCCTTCCAAAAGTTAAAAGCATGAACATCAAAAGATTCCTCAAGCGACCTAATTATTTTTTTACTCGCTCGATATTTTTTGGCCCTTTCTGAATAAAAAAAAAAAAAAGTAAATGACCTCCATCCGAGTATATCGTGTTTTGCAATAACCCAGAGAAGAGAATTTCCAAAAATCGGAAATAACGTAGGACGGAGCCAGAAAACTCCGGATCTTAACCATTCACCTGTCTCGCCTTACACTTGTTTTGATTACAGTTTGACAAAGGTTGGAAATGGGAGACGAGCCGCCTTTCAGTCTTTTAAAGCCACTGGTTCTATTTTGGGAATCTTTTCATTAACAAAAGAAAAAAAAAATAGATAAAGGTACGATGAACAATTAAATTGGGATTACGCTATTTTCAAAAATGACATTATGAAGAGATAGTCGATATTGGGTTGTTACGTTGTTTTAGAAGAAACAATACAGAGAATTGCAGAAGAAGAAGCAGAAGAAAAGAGATGTGTGTCAGAGAGAGAGAGAGAGAGAGAGAGAGAGAGAGAGAGAGAGAGAGAGAGAGAGAGAGAGGCGCTCAATATTACAGTAGATGGTGACATTGTTTTAGAAGAAACTATACAAAGAATTGCAGAGGAAGGAGCAGGGAAAAAAGAGAGATATATCAGAGAGAGAGAGAGAGAGAGAGAGAGAGAGAGGTGTCTTCAATATCGAATAGTTACAGTGCTTCAGAAGAAATGATACAAAGAATTATGGAGGAAGAAGCATGAGAAAAAGGGGTGTGTCAAAGAGAGAGAGAGAGAGAGAGAGAGAGAGAGAGAGAGAGAGACTCAATATAATGAGTTACATTGAGAGAGAAGAAATGATACAAAGAATTATGGAGAAGAAGCAGAAAAAAGGTGTGTGTCAAAGTATCGATAGTTACATTGCTTCAGAAGAAACGATACAAAGAATTATGGAGGAAGAAGAGGAAAGAGAGAGAGAGAGAGAGAGAGAGAGAGAGAGAGAGAGAGACTCAATATACGACAGTTACATTGCTTCAGAAGAAATGATACAAAGAATTATGGAGGAAGAAGCAGAAGAAAAAAATGTGTGTCAAAGAGAGAGAGAGAGAGAGAGAGAGAGAGAGAGAGAGAGAGAGACTCGATATACGATAGTTACATTGCTTCTGAAGAAACGATACAAAGAATTATGGAGGAAGAACCAGAAGAAAAAGAGATGTGTGTCAGAGAGAGAGAGAGAGAGAGAGAGAGAGAGAGAGAGAGAGAGAGAGAGAGAGAGAGAGAGGGAGAGAGAGAGACAGACTCTGCAAACCGAATCCTTGCACATGATTATCATAATATGGTTACATGTCCGTGTATATCATCACTAAATGTGTTTACTCCTCGGTCCTTCGACTCCAGGATTCGATATACTAGTAAGAATTGATGCGTCCTGGAATTCCCGGATTTTCTGGAAGACTTGGAACGTCTGAGGCCCAGGCCAGACTCAATCTTGGTTGTTTTCCTGGAAGTTTTCCTGGAAATATTTCTAAGCTGCTTAACACTGTGCACAGGTTCACCTTGCTCTCAGTGAGTGAATGATTGATTGATTGAGTCATGGTTACTAAAACTGGCGTTACAGTATCTAGGTTATGAATGAATGAATGAATCTGAGTTATTTACTTGTCTTTTAAACTAGTTGTTTATCTTTATTCATTTATGTATTTATTTATTTATCTATTTATTTATCTATTTCTCTTTCTATTTACCGAATTTTCATTAAGTAATAAATCATTCACTTATTTTTTATTCATTTATTAATATATTTTTTATTTACTTTTTTATTTAATTATATACTTATTTTTTTCTTTATTTATTTGTTTATCTTTCTGGTTCAGATATCGCTTTTTTGTATCGGCCCTTATTTATTTTTTTTTTTTTTTTTCTAAAAGACCTACCAGCCATTACTTTACTGTAAAAGGCAGCCTAGCGGCCAGCGTTGGCCTAAATAAAAAAAAAAAAGAGGGGAAAAAAAAGAGGCGGAAGGTTTAGGTTAAGGTTAAAGATAAACCAATACTCATGAAAAAAGAACAATAAACACAATGAATGGACCACAACAGGAATTTGGGAAACTGGTGAACTGAGCCAATTTTCACCAAATGGAGGTAATCCTGTGGCGGGTAATTTTAACATTATTCTAGAATGTGGTTACCTGTCCGGTCCAAAGAGACACCTTAAGTACGAAAGTGTTTTATTATTATTATTATTCATTAACAACTTTTTACAGCTGGGTGGACTGGAGGGTGGTAAACCGGAAGGGGGCTACTTGCCTAGAGGAAGTTCTGGCACCCCCTGAATTGCTGAAATTTAAAAAAAACTAAAATACAAAGTTAATATGATGTGCATTAATAATAATAATAATAATTTTTTTATTTACTTTATTTTATTTTTATTTTTTTGCAGAAAAAATAACATGCGTATATAAAAGCATATTTTGCTTTAATTATTCATAGGCATCCTTGCACCCCTTAGGAATCGGCTTCGCACCCCCCTAACCCCTGGTTAAGAACCACTGACTAATGTCATAATGTTAGTTTTCTCTTATCATTTGTGTGTATCCAAGGAGGACTTCGATTTCAAGGT
This sequence comes from Macrobrachium rosenbergii, assembly GCF_040412425.1. Classification (NCBI taxonomy): domain Eukaryota; kingdom Metazoa; phylum Arthropoda; class Malacostraca; order Decapoda; family Palaemonidae; genus Macrobrachium; species Macrobrachium rosenbergii. The sequence goes on along the minus strand of NC_089792.1, from coordinate 843,434 downwards.
GCTTTTCTGAGGGTCAAGGTTTGAAAATATCATGGTAATTAACTCTGAGTCTGAAGGTAATTAAGACTGAGTCTGAAGGTAATTAAGACTGAATCTGAAGGTAATTAAGACTGAGTCCAAATTAACATTCTGCCTTGTGCATAGATAAGTTTAAGGATCTATAAAATAAAAGGAGGATGATAAAGAAAAATTTCTCATGAGAAAAGATTATAGAAAAAAAAGTTTTTAGAAGAATAAGAAAAGAGCATGGATTTTTGAGTACGTGAACCACGGTTGAAATAATTAATCATGCAAGGGATGTCTGGATGACAAAAATACATGTAAAAAAGAGATGATAAAAAAAATTCTGATAGAACTAAGGGGGCGGGAGGGGGATTGGAAAATAGATGTGATGATTTGGAAGTAAAAGTAGTTACGCACAAGCGAAAGGAAGAAAATAAATTTCTGTTTCTTAGATTTTCTGTGAACCATTCCTCCTGTTCAGAACTCGTTGTTCTCTCGTGACGATAAACTAAAAATCCTGATTTAATTAAATCCAGCAAATGAACCAGTTCTTCTTTTACTTCTTCCTGGAAGGAGCAAGGAAGGAAGGAAGGAAGGAAAGTCTCACGCTCATTTCCCAGAGAATGTGCGAAAGATCCGTGTTTTATTTTCACTAATTAATTGAATATTTGATTAGATGTGACGCGAGGAGAACAAAGAACACCACCTTTTCAAAGATAAGAGGAACACAAAACTCTTCGCAAAGTCTTGAGGAGTTTTTTTTATTTTCATTTCTGTACACGAGTCTTAAGACGTTGCTCATTTTCTTCTATTGATATTGGAGCAGCGCGTGGGGCTAAATCAAAGTTGGTTTTCTGAGCGAGATTTCTCCTCTTTAGTTCTGCCCGTTTTGGTGTGAGGAAAATGATAAAAGACTCACTCACTATGAATGTAATGAATATGCCTGATTATCAAAAGGATATAAAAAATATAGTAAGTTTCAAAAGAAAACAAGTAAATAATGCCCCGAAGTTTCTTCGGCGCAATCGAGTTTTCTGTACAGCCGCTACAAGGCCGCCGAAAATGGATCTATCTTTCCGTGGTCTCCATATAATGCTGTATGAAACTTTAACAACCGGCCTGGTGGTGGCCTATCCTATATCGTTGCCAGAAGCACGAATTATGGCTAACTTTAACCTTAAATAAAATAAAAATTGATGAGGCTAGAAAGCTATAATTTGGTATGTTTGATGATTGGGGGTGGACGATCAACATACCAATTTGCAGCCCTCTAGCATCAGTAGTTTTTAAGATCTGAGGGCGGACAGAAAAAAAGTGCGGACGGACAGACAAAGCCGGCACAGTAGTTTCCTTTCTACAGAAAACTAAAAACAGTGACTAAATATAAACTGTTAAATAGAATGGAGAAAAAGTAATAAAAGGCTCTGTTAATAGTGAAAATGATCCATTCATCATATAAATGTAAAAAATGTATCTTATTGTGACAAGGACATAAAAATATAAGAAGATTTCAAAGAAAAATCAGTGACTATAGATATCAGTCTTTAGATAAGACTAGTTTGCATTTAGCAAATTAAGTCTTATCCTGATATTATGATCATGAGATATTTCCCCAATTAATTCAAGAATTGTGTCATTTGTATGATATCATACGTGTGAAATCACTTTCTGCATGTCACAAATAATTCAACATATTTTGCACCTCATGCGGTGACTCAAATACTTTTTTTCGCACTTCTGGGGCAATTGTTCCTTGTATGTACTTTTCCCAATCAAATGACACTTTCCACTCCTAACATCTACGAGTTTTCCTCCTTCAAAAACCTTTTTTATGACAAAACTTTCAGAAAAGATGACCTTGGTCCCATTGCTTGGCCTTTGGCCTAAATTTTATATTCAATCAAACTAAGAAATGGAAACTGAACTTTTTTCATTTTCATTATTTTTGCTAATTGTTCAAACCAGGCAAATGACATCGGTTTTAATAAGACTCAATCAAATGACATCGGAAGAATGTAAATATATTTCCAATCAAATGACATCGCACCTTCAATATATTTCAATCGACATCTGCAAGAATGCAATTAGGATATTTCCCAATCAAATAAATTCATTTCTTCAAAAAATCAAATGACATCGCAAGAATTTCTTTAATATATTTCCCAATGAAATGACATCGAAGAATAAGTTTAATTTCAATCAAATACTAGCCAGATTTTCTTCAATATATTTCCCAATCAAATGACATCGCAAGAATTTCTTCAATATATTTCCCAATGAAATGACTAAGAATTTTAATATATTTCAATCTTGACTAGAATTTTCTTCAAAGACAAAACTGAAAAAAGATACTTTTTCTTAGTTTTCTCAGATGTAAATTTTTTTTTGTTTGTTTTATTCCCATTACTGCGGAGGTATTAATGACCTTTATAAAACCTTCTTGCCGAGAAAAATTAGAGTTGTTATATAATTATTAAAAACAATATTATTAAAGTTATTATTATTAATATTATTATTATTATTATTATTTTTATTAAGAGTTTTATTCTTATTCAGTTAGATGAAACCTTTGTTCCTCAGATGTAAATTTTTTGTCTTGTTTGTTATTCTTACATGACTTGAATCATCATAAAGTTCTTGCTCTAAAAATATGATTATTATTATTATTATTATTATTATTATTATTATTATTATTATTATTATTATTATTATTATTATTATTATTCAGAAGATGAAACCCATTCATATGGAACAAGCCCACCACCACAGGGGCCACTGACTTGAAATTCAAACTTCCAAAGAATATTATGAAGTTTATTAGGAAGAAGTAACAAAAGATAAAGGAAATACAGAAAGAAGAGATCATGTATTAAAAATAAAAATTAAATTAACAACTTAATAAATAATTAGATAAAAATATAAGTAAATTATTAAAATACAAGAAGTTTATTAGTGTAGTAAAGCATTGCATCTTCGCTTGAACTTCTGAAGTTCCAATATTTCTCTAAAAAATGTCAGGAAACCTCTATGTTTATTTACGAAGCTAATTTTTTATTTACTTTTTATACTGTACACTATTACCTCGCTTCTATTTTGCTTTGTTTCTGCGGGAAACTTTTAAATGTCTCAGCAAGAACTCAGTAATGTCTCCAAGTTTACAAGAACTCAGTATGTCGTATATACATAATATATAATAAATATGATAGACATTATATAATATATATATATATATATATATATATATGTATATATATATATATATATATATGTATATATATATGCATAAAATATATATATCACTGCTAGTGTGTGTGCATAAAAGCAATATACTCACCTTCGAATCCATTTTAATATGTATATGACGTGTATTCCTAGGCATTGTGGTACCCCAGCCAGAAATTGCTAGACAGTACATGAGGGTCAGAAATTTATTTCTGTTCCACATGTAATTGTGTGTTGATATTTCTGTTTATTTACTCAGAAAGGATAATTCGAATGAAATGCTGTCAGTTGGGTCAGTGCTGAGTCGGGAAGTTGGGGAAAACACGCCGGTATGCAGATAGTTAGCCCGCCTAGGTTAAGCCTTAAGTACAGTGGTACACAGGTTCCAACTTCTTTTATGACTTGTGTGGCCTGGTGGACAGTGGTCTCGTCTTTCAATTGAAAGAGCTGGGTTCGACCTGATGTGAGTCAGAAATTTATTTCTGTTCCACACGTAACTGTGTGTTGATATTTCTATCAACCATCGTAACAAGAGTACGTTATAATTCTTGTGGGTCATAATTTAAGGAAAAAAATCTTTTGGTTTTCAATACATTGACCATTTCCAGTTAGTGACTTTTTTTTAACAACAGGTTGAATGACTTTTCGTGACTCTCTTCATGAAATGATTGTATAATTTTTATAACAATGTAATGTAAACTGGGTTGCAAGTTGCTTTACGTTGTAATTGGTCGTATATATCATTAAGTATAAGAACTCTCCAACACAAAGAGTTCACTTTGCTTGTATTTTTCTTTCCTTTTGTCAAAAACGAGTGTATCTGAAATATATGCTAACTAGATTCAGTGCAAAACAGGAGGTATTCTGAAATGAGAGGCACTTTTTCAAAACAGCGCGAGGAACCATAATTATACTCACTTGGTCATCAAAACGAGAGAGAGAGAGAGAGAGGAGTAATTGCTGATAAAAGAGAGGCAGGAATAATTGTGATAACGAAGGAGGAAGGGGAATTCTAAAACTGTTCCGAATGGAAAGTCAGTTCACCACCCTACGAGTGAATAGTGGGAAGAATGGAAATTTAACTAACAGGAAATTTATAGAAGCAAGAAATAGGAGGGTTGAGAAAGAAGCAATTATGGAAAATTAGAACAATCTGAACGAAGAACAAAAGTGTTTGAAAAATATAAAAATTGTGGATTTATTCAGATTATTAGTTTTCTGTAAAAAGAAAACTATTGTGCCGGCTTTGTCTGTTTTTCTGTCCACACTTTTTCTGTTTTCTGTCATTTTTCTGTCCTCACTACACTTTTGTCTGTCCCCACTTTTTCTGTCCGCCCTCAGATCTTAAAAACAACTGAGGCTAGAGGGCTGCAAATTGGTATGTTGATCATCCACCCTCCAGTCACCAAACATACCAAATTGCAGCCCTCTAGCCTCAGTAGTTTTTATTTTATTTAAGGTTAAAGTTAGCCATAATCATGCGTTTCTTAACGATACAGGAGAGGCCCCCACAGGGCTGTCGTTGAAGTTTCATGGGCCACGGCTCGTACAGCATCATACCGAGACCACCTAAAGATAGATCTATTTTCGGTGGCCTTGATTAAATGCTGTACAGAAAACTTTATTGCGCCGATGAAACCTCAGCGCATTTTTTTGTTTGTTACGGATTTCATAATGTTTAAAAATGTTTTCTGTAAAAACAAGAAACACGGTTATTTATTCAGATGATTTTTTTGTCAAGGATTTCATATTGTTTAAACTTTTTTTTTCTCTAAAGCGATTTTTCATTGTATTCAGCTGGGTGATGTTCACTTATTATTTAACATTAACGAGAAGAAATTCATATCCCAGCCAAGTGGTCATGACACTCCCATCACCAGAGGGAGCACCTGGGTTCGCTGACTGATCCAGACGGAATGATTTAGTGGCGTTCTGTTGAATTCCATTGTACCTGAATAGCGGTAAATTGTAGTTAGTCGACTCTGGATGGTTGCAGTCGGGATCTAGATGGTAACGTAGCCAGCGGAAAAGGTTTATATGTATACATACTTACATATATGCGTAGAAATATATGTATATATATATATATATATATATATATATATATATATATATATATATATATATATATAATATATATATATACATATATATCAATATATATATGTATATATATATATTTATATATATATATATATATATATATATATATATATATATATATATATATATCTATATATATATATATATCTATATTTATATATATATATATATATTATATATATATATTTATATATATATATATATATCTATATATATATATATATATATATATATATACTATCTAGTATATATATATATATATATATATATATATATATATATATATATATACCTATCTAGTATATATATCTATATATATGTTTGTGTGTATGTATACAGACACAAGTCCCTTAGACATTTAATTCCCTCCCCTGGTGCCACTGTCCCTTATTCTGTCTTTATCAACTTACCTCCTGTCTACGGCAAACCTAAACAACAAGTCCCAATCCCTTTCAACTCGACAACGGAAGAAGCAAATGGCTTTATTCAGCCATCAAGAGTTCCCATTTTTTATCAGCCTTGTGGCTTCTCCCGCGCTTTCCACGACCCCACCCCTATAATATTTAGACTATTCACTTCTACCTTAATGGCCGGCATTTTTATACTCGGGTCGTTTACGCTGGCAGAGATATCTTCCTCGAATAAAAAGCTGTAAAAGGGGAAAAAGATTGTTAAGGGAAATTGGAGAGTGATTTCATTCTTTGCTATTAGCGTGATTCCTTTTGAACGGTCCTGAGATGACAGGGTGTACCTCATTACTGAATGATCGCATTCACTGTCCATTGGGTAAAGTCGGGTGTGAATGTAGGAAAAGTTATGTAGGAATTATCATAGAAATTATAAATTAATCACTATTTACCACTGGTTTCTCTCTGCCTTTGTGATTATCCGTCTAATCATCTATCCGTTATTATTATTTGATTATTAATCTGTCCGTCAGTTTCTGTGTCCCATTCAGGTATAAAGATTGGAAGAGATTAAGATTTGAATATCTGTGGATTGGCCAGTCGTTGGCTATCAGGCACGTTAATGATTGCTTCGTTGACTGTGCTTCAATCCCATTTTCAAATTTCATTGCTTTTATCAAAGCAACTTGCGATGTACGGAAAGATTGGTCACTTTTATATACTGTATTTGCCTTGTTAAATAATCTTCATAACAAGTATGATTGAAGTCAAGTTTTTTAAGTATTTTCTCAGTTCGTTAAGGAATTCAATATATATATCATGTTTTCTCTATCAGGATATATACACTTTAGCCAGGTTCAATATTATGTTTTTCCTGTGTCCTGTTAAACAATCGTCATAATAAGTATGATTGAAATCAAGTTTTTAAAGTATTTAATCAATTCATTGAGGAATCCAAAATATATATCACTGTTTCTCTGTCACGACGAGGACACTTTAGCCAGGTTCAATACTATGTTTTTCGTGTGTCCTGTCAAACAATCGTCGTAACATGCATCACTGAAGTCAAGTTTTTAAAGTATTTTCTCAATTCTTTGAGAATCCAAAATATATATATATGTTTCTCTGTATATAGGACACTTTATAGGTTCAATACTATGTTTTATGTCCTGTCAAATAATCGTCGTAACATGCATCACTGAAGTCAAAGAAACTATTTTCTCAATTCGTTAGACTCAAATATATTCACACTTTAGAAACTCAGAAATTTCCAATACGACTAAAAAAAAAAAAAAAAAATGGAGAAAGTCAACTACATTGGAAAGGTGTAAAAGAAAGTCCGATCAGACTTTCTCCCCACACCCCCCCCACCCTCCTTTCACGAGATCGCAAAAGAAAGCTTATCTCTATCAGAAGTTATGAAAGACCAGACTTGGATAGATGGAGCCATAAATCCGACAGAGACCCGAAAGATATGCATTTGCATACATGTTCCCATTGCCAAATATATGCATATGTATGAGGAGTCGAGTTTGTGCGTGGAAACAGAGAGAGAGAGAGAGAAAGAGAGAGAGAGAGAGAGAGAGAGAGAGAGAGAGAGAGAGAGAAGCACACAGACAAACAGATAGACAGACTGAGAGAGAGAGGCAGACAGACAGACAGATTGAAAGAGAGAGGGACAGAGAAAGAGAGACAGACAGACAGCTGAAAGACAGACAGGGTGGGCACACACACAGACAAAAGAGAGAGGCAGATTGAAAGAAGAGACAGAGAGAGAGACAGACAGCTGAAAGGGAGAGACAGAAAGAGAGAGGCAGACAGACAGATTGAGAGAGAGAGAGAGAGAGAGACAAACAGACAAGACAGAGAGAGAGAGAGAGAGGGAGAGAGAGAGAGAGAGAGAGAGAGAGACAGACAGACAGACTGAGAGACAGACAGACAGACAGATTGAAAGAGAGACAGACTGAAAGAGAGAGAGACAGACAGACAGACAGACAGATTGAAAGAGAAACAGACAGACAAACAGACTGAAGAGAGAGAGAGAGAGAGAGAGAGAGAAAATCCCAGTCAGTTTCCTTAAGGACACTGAAAAAAAAAATGCCATCTTTAAACTTAGTATGCGGAAGTCAATGAGGGCAATAGAACATCAAACGATTTTGAATAAGGAAATTTAATCTCTGATCGACTGATTGCTTGAAAGCAATGCTCTCCACTATTCCCAATGGACATTGACAGCAACGCGGAGAGAAATTGAATTATGATAATACGCGTCACTCATTAACAAAGGAACAGAACGGCTCGCGTGGAAATGGGGTCACAGAGGAGGAAAAAAAAAAAGGAAATTTACAGAAATTAATTAATTGATGACAATCCTGGGGTCACAGAGAGGAAAAAAAAGAGGAAATTTACGGAAATGAATTAATTGACAATCCTGAATGAACTGTTTGCTTAGATTAGATCGAGGCTACGTGGGTTTGAAGTAGTAGAAACTTGGTGAAATATTATTTTTAGGTATATTTGGCAGAAGCAGGTGGGATGCGTTCGTGAAATCAATTGGAAAACCACTGTTGTAAAGGGTTGAGTAACTTTGTTGCGAGTTAAGCAACTGAGTCCATAGTGTGTTGTTTTGTTAGTTTCGTAAACATTTTTTTTTTATTTTATATTTTCGAAAATGTTAGCTGTTCGTAGGCAAAGGACTACTAAAAACAATGTTAGGAAAATATATTTCATATTTTCGAAAATATTGGCTGTTTGTAGGTAAAGGATTTTTAAATATATTGTTAGGAAAATATATTTCATATATGAAATATATTTTATATTTTCGAAACTATTAGCTGTTTTGTAACAAAGGATTTTTAAAAACATTGTTAGGAAAATATATTTTATATTTTCAGAAAACATTAGCTGTTTGTAGGCAAAGGATTTTAAAAACATTGGGAAAATTTTGTTAATTTTCGAAAATATTAGCTGTTTGTAGACAAAGGATTTTTAAAAACATTGTTAGGAAAATATATTTTATATTTTCGAAAATATTAGCTGTCTGTAGGCAAAGGATTTTTAAAAACATTGTTAGGAAAATATTTTTATATTTTCGAAAATATTAGCTGTTTGTAGACAAAGGATTTTTAAAAACATTATTAAGAAAATATATTTTATATTTTCGAAAACATTAGCTGTTTGTAGGCAAAGGATTTTTAAAAACATTGTCAGGAAAATATTTGTTATATTTTCGAAAATATTAGCTGTTTGTAAGCAAAGGATTTTTAAAAACATTGTTAGGAAAATATATTTTATATTTTCGAAAATATTAGCTGATTGTCCAAAGGATTTTTAAAACATTGTTAGGAAAATATTTTCATATTTTTATTAGTTGTAGGCAAAGGATTTTTAAAAACATTGTTAAAAATATCAAACTGATTTCCTCATATTTTCGTTTTAATATTTATGTTGATGTTTAGCAAACAAACGAGAGAGAGAGAGAGAGAGAGAGAGAGAGAGAGAGAGAGAGAGAATAAAAATAAAAGCAATATAAGGCCTCCTGTGGAATTTGAACGGTATTACCATATTATTGGCAATAAACACGATGTCTCTTCCTCATAAATATAGAAGCAACATATTCCCGGTGGCTTGTAAAAAAAAAAGACCTGACCAGAAAAAGAAGAAAAAATAAGATTAGCCCATGAATAAGTATAGGAAAAAAGAAGCCTATAAGAAATTATTTCTTACATGAACTTACATATGTATACAAATATTCATGTTATGCCTAAGTTTATTTATCTGTCTAGATAACTCATAAATTTGCATATATATATATATATATATATATATATATATATATATATATATATAATATAATATATATATATATATATATATATATATATATATATATATATTTATTGTATATATATATGTGTATATATATATATACTGTATATATTATATAAATGTATATATATATATATATACATATATATATATATATATATTAAATATATATAATATATATATACATATGGGCCATAAATATATATATATATAAAATTCACTTCAAGTGAAAAAATCATAATGAGTCAGACGATGATTATCAGATTTTCCCCTATGGAAAATGTAATCGTGTATATTCAGAAACTGCAACGCCAGGTAACTAATACTCATTCATTCATAAATTCAGAGAAGAACCCAGTAACGAGTGAATAACGAGTCCGTGTTTCGCTGAATGAAAAATGTCAGTCATTAATCTTGATTCGAAAATCAGCGTTATTATGAAATGGTTCTCCTCGTTGGTTTTGTTTGACTGTAAATGGATTTCACGTTATTAGTGATCACACCGAAAATAAAACTATAAAAATAAAAGTTTTAAATGGCTGAACGCAGTTTTAAATATGATTACAAATGTATGGTAAAATAGTGACGCTTCTTGTAACATAACGATTTGATTAATATTCAGCTTGTGGTATTTTTTTCTTTTTTACATTCTGTTGTATCAATCTCTCTCTCTCTCTCTCTCTCTCTCTCTCTCTCTCTCCTCTCTCTCTTCTCAGGACACTTCTGATTTGGACATTCTTGACACTGAACGAGTTCCCTTCTCGACTCTGCTAGGCCCGAGTTCTCTCCGGGCGGCTAATGAAGAATTAGAGGAATTTATTTCTCTGATAGAAATTCTTTCTCTACAATGTGGTTTGGATTCTAAGAAGTAGGTCCCGTTGCTCTAACTTGGTTCTAGCCACGCAAAATAAGTCTAATCCTTCAGGGCCAGCCCTCTGTTATTCAGCTCAGTGGTCTGTCTAAGGTATACTTTTTTTGACACTGAACGATTTCTCTCTCTCTCTCTCTCTCTCTCTCTCTCTCTCTTTCTCCGGGACACTTCTGATTTAGACATTCTTGACGCTGAACGACTAGTCTCTCTCTTATCTGGGACACTTATAAACTCTTGACGCTGAATTCTCTCTCGCTCTCTCTCTCCGGGACACTTCTGATTTACACCCCTGTCTCACACTCCTGACACTCAACTCTCTCTCTCTCTCTCTCTCTCTCTCTCCCCCGCGTTATCTGCACTTACAAAGCGTGGTCTCAAGGCGTTGATGTAAACCCGGCTTAAAGCAACTCATCCGCGCCTCGAGCTTTCACTCAACCGATCCCGTTCGCTAAAGGAGACATAAAAATTATTGCTCTTCAAATTCCTGCTGACTATTTAGATGAGGGCCTGTGTCCCCCCTCCAAAAAAAAAAAACCCATCCCAAATCCTCCCAACCTACTTCACACCTCTCCGCCAAAACACTCGGAAAATTTAATAAGCTTTTCCCCTCACTGCGGAAGATGCTATAAGCATTCTAATGACGTTCTGAATGTAGGAAAATTCTCTCTCTCTCTCTCTCTCTCTCTCTCTCTCTCTCTCTCTCTCTCTCTCTCTCTCTCTCTTCTTTGAGGTAAGAATCATATATATATATATATATAATATATATATATATATATATATATATATATATATATATATATATATATATATATATATATATATAAAGGATATTAAAGGACGTTTGTAGCTTTCTGATTGTATATGAATCATAAATAGTCATAATATGTGTGTGTGTGTCAACATGTGTGAGGTGTGGATATCGTCTCCAAACGCAAAAACACCTGAGCTCGACGGGTGAGATGATGGGAGATGTTATTCAGTTATACCTCTCTTGGGCCGACTGGTTAGTGTGTCACTGTAGTTGATTCCTCGTCCGTCGCTGGTTCGACCCCACGGGACGGTGGACTTATTATCAACTAAAAATTCTTATAAAGTCTAAGAGGTGGAAAAACAATAAAAATATATATTAAAACAAACGGAATTCAGAAAATGAAAATCAAGCAACAATTTTATTTTGGCGTTACTCCTTTAGTCTACCTCTCTAAATTGTGTGTGATAAAGTTAATATTTATAATATTTATATATAAATTATATAAATATTACTCATCATTTGGCATATTGGGTTGTGTGTGTGTTGTGTGTGTGTGTGTATGTGTCACCACAAATTATCTTTCTCTTTAAAGTTTGGGTAGAAAAAATAATAAAAATTAAAACAAAGAATTAGAAAATGAAAATCACATCCCCACCTCTCTAATAAATTATCTAAAATTACTCATCATTTGGCGGGGTTGGGTGGCGGGGTGATGTAGGCTATTTTTTCAAAACTGTCATACCAACAATGAAATTACCAGACTTGAAATACAGGAAACTGTATTTGACCTGAATGTAATATGCTTCATTCATTACACTGAACGCTATCACTATTTATATCTTTTTTGAAATCTGTAACTCTCTTCTGAGGAAAAATGTCCTCGAAAAAATATCCTGAGGCAACGTGAAAATTTAAAAATAAGAAAATGAATACCTTTTAAAGAATATTTTTTTTCAAATCTTTCTCTCTTCTGAAAATATCACTAAAAATTGAAAAAAGTTAAATTTTGATAATTTATCACTATGAAAAAGTTCAAGATAAAAAAAAGTAATATCTAAATCACAGTAAACTAATATTCAGCACACAATCTCTAATTATTGAAGGTCTATCACACTTTAAAACTATATAACGTTGTACAGGATCGTCTAACTTTACGAACAGCCAACTGTGATTATAATCAGACGTGCCATTTTAAAGAACAGGTTTCTGGCTGATACACCAGTTTTTTTTAATACTAATTAGGTAGATTTGAAACCTAATTTCCAGCCCAAACATTTGATAAGGGCAAAGGGTAGGGAATTTCATCTCCCCCTAAATACGTCACGGAAGAATTGTGAATAAAATGTTCTTTTCACTGGGTGGCTTTATCGTGTCCAGAATAAAATGAAACAAGTAAAAAATGCGCCGAAGTTTCTTCGGCTCAATCGAGTTTTCTGTAGAGTGTATAATCAAGGCCACCGAAAATAGATCTATCTTTCGGTGGTCTCGGTATAATGCTGTATGAGCCGCGGCCATTGAAACTTTAGTCACTGCCCAGTGGTGGCCTGGCTAATATCGATGCCATAAGCATGATTATGGCTAAATTTAACCTTGAATAAAATAAAAACTACTGAGTCTAGACGGCTGCAATTTGGGATGTTTGATGATTGGAGGGTGGATGATCAACATATTAATTTGCAGCCCTCTAGCCTCAGTAGTTTTTAAGATCTGAGGGCGGACAAAATAAGTGCGGACAGAATAAGTGCGGGCAGAAAAAAGTACGGACGGACAGACAAAGCCGTCACAATAGTTTTCTTTTACAGAAGACTAAAAATCATTGAGAAATTATTATCGACCTGACAATCGTATTTTAACGGAATATATATAATTTGTTGTATACAAATCTAAGAGCAGAGGCAGGCAATTCACACCTAAATGAAAATATCCTTTTAAGTGAACTGCTGAAGAAGCAGTTTTTGACTATTTCTCTGAACATTTTCAACGTTTGTTGAATAATGTACATATTATTCCGTGAATTAATAATGAAATTTGATTACGCGAAATTCCTAAACCCCAACTAGCCATTGACTTGAATGCCAAAACATATTTCAACACGAAAATAAAAAATAACTCTCACAAGCATCACCAATAAACTTTGCTCATCTGCATAATGTGGAAACTCACACACGCCTTAGAGAGAGAGAGAGAGAGAGAGAGAGAGAGCTCTCAGACTGAATATTAGCTCCTTAAAGCTTAGTTTGTTATCCATTATGCAAGTGGTAAGCATCAATACCTCCTCATCCTATCGCACTTTCATCCCCACAGATGTTGGAAACACGACAGACTTCACGGGGAGGCTGAGAGAGAATGGATCCAATATGAGATCTTAATTTATAAATCTTCAAATGACTCTCTATTGATCGAGTCAATAAGAAAACAAGTAAAAAATGCACTGAAGTTTCTTCGGTGCAATCGAGTTTTCTGTACAGCGAATAACCAAGGCCGCCGAAAATAGATCTATCTTTCGGTGGTCTCGGTATAATGCTGTATGAGCCGCTGCACCTGAATCTTTAACCACCGCCCGGTGGTGGCCTATCTTATATCGATGCCAGACGCACGATTATGGCTAACTTTAACCTTAAATAAAGTAAAAACTACTGGGGCTAGAGGGCTACAGTTTGGTACGTTTGATGATTGGAGGGTGGATGATCAACAAACCAATTTGCAGTCCTCTAGCCTCAGTAGTTTTTAAGATCTGAGGGCGGACAGAATAAAGTGCGGACGGACAGACAAATAGTTTTCTTCTACAGAAAACTAAAAGCGAATCTTCATTTTGTCTTTTACCGAACTGTGTTTTGCATGAGGAAATAAATGTAAATATTTATATATGTCTAAAACTAATATTAGCCTTGGTAATGACACTCCCCATAATCCTCAGTATTTTGCGGCATAAATATTGATGATGGCTTAGTGAGAGCATTGTAATTATCATGAATATTAACATAAATTTTTAATTGCAATTTATATATATTACTGGATATTTACAAAGAAATGTACTGCTCTATTTTTTTCAGGCGGAAATAAATTTTGTGAATAATTGATGAATTACCTAGAAATAACAGACAAATAATTCATATTTGGAGAAGTGAGGACATTTTAGAAAATTCTGATGGATGTTATATAGAAAATAATGAAAATTCACAGTGTATGAATGAACGACAAAGTAAATTTGAAAGTAATTAATGAAAAGGCATAATGAATAAAAGGATGAATGGCAGAGTCAATTTTAAATTAATCAATGAGAATTCACAGTGAATAAATGAATGACTTAGTAAATTTGGAAGTAATTAATGAAAATGCATAGTGAATAAATAGGAGAATCATAGAGTAAATTTTAAAGTAATTAATGAAAATGCATAGTGAATAAATGGGTGAATGATAGATTAAATTTTAAAGTAATTAATGAAAATTCACAGTGAATAAGTGAATGAATGACACTGTAAATTTTAAAGAAATTAATGAATATTCACAGTGAATGAATGATGAATGTTAGAGTAAATTTTAAAATAATTAATGAAATTGCATAGTGGATAAATGGGTGATCGATAGAGTAAATTTTAAAGAAATCAAAAGAAAATTGCACAGTGAATGAAGGAAAGTAATCAAAAGAAATTCACAATGAATGGATGAATGATAGTCAGTTTTAAAGTGATTAATGAAAATTCACAGTGAATGAGGAATAATAGAGTAAATGGAGTAAATTTTAAAGTAATCAATAATAATGCACAGAGAATGAAAAACAAAAAATCAGGATCAAGTGTTTTGACCAAGTTATGAATACGCGTTGAAATGAAAAAGAAAAATACATGAATGTATAAATAAAAAATATATATATGTATATATATATATATATATATATATATAAATACTATATAATATATTAGAATAAATAAATGATATACATATATTCAATATGCAAAATAGGTTGTTTATATATATATATATATATATATAATAATACATATATAAAGCATTAAATTTTATAAAATAATATGGATAATAAAAACAGGTTGTTTGCAATAATAATTAATAATAATTTGATAATAATAAATAATTACTATATAATTGTGGATTTTTATTACTGAACTTCTTTCACCAATATTATTATTTCTTATCAATATATTATTATTATTATTATTATTATTATTATTATTATTATTATTATTATTATATTATTATTATTATTATTGTAGTAAACATTGTATCTTTTATGGTTAGAGACACTTTGGGGATTATATAATATATATATATATATATATATATATATATATATATATATATATATATATGTATAAATATATATATATATATATATATATATATATATATATATATATATATATATATATATATATATATATATATGTGTATAAATAATATATGTATACATATATATATATATATATATATACATATATATATATATATATATATATATATATATATATATATATACTGTATATATATATATATATAACTATATACACATATATACCAAATACAGGAAATCAAAAACCACAAACCAAAATCCATTCGGAACCAAGAAATGACATTGCGTAACTCCTCTCTCCTCTTGGCCTCATTTCTATGGTAATTTTTCTTTTGACGACGATGCCGATGTTTTGCAAAATTCACTCGGCCGTGGAATATTTTCCTTCTGGGATTCTGCCTTTCAATACGCCAGGAAAAATAGACTGCATTCCTGCTTTTCTTCCCAAACACATGACCTCATAAATTCTGGTGGGGTTTCATTATTATTATTATTATTATTATTATTATTATTATTATTATTATTATTATTATTATTATTATTATTAGTAGTAGTAGTAGTAGATGTTTTAGTTGTAGTTTTAGTAGTAAATATTACAAATCGTTAATGGTAATATATATATAATATTATTATTATTATTTTTATTATTTTAAATTATATTATTATTATTATTGATTATAGATGTTTTGTTTTTATGAAATATGAATTATTACGGATGCCTATCATTATAATTGCAGATATAATATTCAATATTTTAACAAATCTTAACATTCCAAATGAATATTATTATTATTATTATTATTATGATTATTATTAAACTATTATTATTTTTATCTTTAACTATAGACATCAATTCAATAACTTTTTACCGTCAGAAATATACAATTGGTTACGATATACCCATCTCGTAATTGCAGATATAATATTTTAACTTGTTTGTATTTCATCGTCTATGAAATGAATCAATAAACTAATACTTATCACAACGCAATAAACATAGAATTAAAACTATCCATCATGTTTTTCTGGTAACTATAGAATATTGCAATGGGAATAATAGGTCAGTTTAGTATATTAAAACGTGTTGGCCTCGTAATTTACAGGGAAGCACTTTAAATTTATTTTTGTATTTCAAACAATAGGGTTTCAAGACAATAATTCTGCCTTACTTTTTCGTCTTATAGAAAGAATCATGAATCTCTCGTCCTTTTAAAAAGCAATGCCAAGGACTGGAAATAGAGATGATTAAAAGCTGCAATATTATTATTATTATTATTATTATTATTATTATTATTATTATTATTATTATTATTATTATTATTATTATAGTACATGTACAGGTGATAGCTGCATTCATCTTCTATAGAGTTTCTCTATACTTTCTGATAACTGATTTCTCATTATTATTATTATTATTATTATTATTATTATTATTATTATTATTATTATTATTATATCCTCTTTCAGGAATGTAGTATTGAAGGTGATAGATGCATTTAATATATATAGTTTTCTCTGTCTATCTGATAACTGATTTCCCAGCTATTTATTATTATTATTATTATTATTATTATTATTATTATTATTTTCATTATTATTATTATTATTATTATTAATAGAGGCTTATAAAAACAGCATTATTAATATTATTAAAAAAAGTGGCTTTTCATAAAAACAGTATTATTAATAATATTAATAAAACTCACTGAAGCTTTCATTAATATAAAAAACAGTATTAATAACATTAAAATTATTAATAAAAGAGGATCCAGTGCTTTTTTATTTACATAAAAACAGTATTATTAACTATTATGTAGCCGTCTCATTTGCATACAGAATTTATGCTTTCTCTTACATTTTCCCAATGATTTATTTGCATATGATGTTTTTTCTGGCGAAAATCAAGACTTATGTTTCATTTTCCTTTTTTCTTGATGATTTTTCTTTCCTCCGGCTAAAGATTTAAAACTCCTCCGATACTCACTGAAGAGTCCATTAATATAATACATAACGTTGGAAATAATAACATTAAAAGGTAATTCCTGCTGAGAGGATCCAATACCACGTATTTATTTTATTATTATTATTATTATTATTATTATTATTATATCCAGCCACAGTGTTTATTTACTGAAAGTGGTTCGGTTGAGGCAATCCGTTCTGAATTATGATTGGCTGCCGCCGATTCTCGGGAGTCGCTGCTTTCCGGCTGACCTCAACAGCCTCCCAGTGGGGTTGATGTTTTTCCGTGCGACGTTTTTTCTGGCGTCGGGCGCGTCTGGTGCCTCTTCTTAATTATGCACCAGCTACAAACATGCGCTGCAGTCATCTTTACCTAAATAATAATGGTCGTAATAATAATAATAATTTATAATAATAAGCTGATTTCGCTCTGAATTCCAGGCAAACTGCCACAACAAACATGGTTATGTTTCCCAGTTTTCTGACATCAGGTTTCAGACTACTCAGTTTCCTGGGAGGTCCATCTTTTTTTTCTTGGCTACAGCTGAAATGTGGGATAGTTTACCTGGCGCCGTTGTGAAATCCCCTGATCTCCAAATATTTGAGGCAATAGCAAATCCATTCCTGCTCTCTGCTGCTCCTGAATAAATGGGTCAAATTTTATTATGGACAGTAGGTTGGAATAATCTTGATGTGCCTTTTTCACCAAATGAATGTGGATGTTGATCCCTTTTAAAGCATTTAAGTTTTGTATTGCTATAAGATTCACAGTCAGCATTCAGACTGAACCAGTACATGTTAAACATACGACTAAATAATAATAATAATAATAATAATAATAATAATAATAATAATAATAATAATAATAATAATAATAAAATAAACCCCAAGTTTACGCAATAGAAATAAGTAAACTGCTGGTGGCAACAAGTAAGCTAGACTTTTTGTTGTTGTTATTTGTAATTTTTTTCTTTGAAGACTCTAAAAGAACCTCGGAAAAAATACTCGGAACTGTACAAACTCATTTCCATTTTTAAATGTTCGAAATTATTCAGGACAAAAAAGGAAATGAAAATTCTTTTTCCGTTTCCTAAAAGGAAATAAATGAAACACTTTTCCAATCCTCCTCAGGCTGGTGAAAGCTTTTACGAATATGGAGATGAATTGTTTATGAGTTAGTTTTTCCAAAAGAAATTGGATGAAATCTGACCTGGAATTGAGCTTGAATTTGTGTTCTTTAATTAGTTTTTGTTGAAGAACGAATATATAGCCAGTTTAATCAAAGCATGGTACATAATTAATAAGTCGTGAATTCTCCTTACGAAAGAATTCTCCAAGCAGAATCACCACTACACTCGCGTTACAAATATTAAACTTCAAAATATGATATGATGTTATCATGTATTTCACAAATGGAAGAATAAGTAATTCTTGAAAATACGAGGTATTTTTTGACAAATATACATAAGTATATTTCTTAAATATGAATATTCTCCATCAACTAAAACAATGTTGAATTTTTTCATTGGTTTCTTTTTTTTTTTTTTTATGCTCCAGTTAGTGGTTCGTCCATTTTTCCGATCTCCTTTGAAATTCAGATATCTTTATAATGATGCAGATGTTATTACTGGTACATTAATTACACACACATACGTAGCTATATTTGTATATACAGTATATACATATATATATATGTGTGTGTATATATCAATGTGCATATGAATTCATGTATGTATATACGAGTGTGTATGTGTATGTGTTTATACCTATTAGAGAGAGATTGGGGGGAAATGCCGAAGTAAATTGAACGTGTATATAGCGAGGCCGTGTATGTGTTTAGACCATTAGAGAGAGATTGAACCCCAGTAAACGCCATCTGTGCTCTCCAGCGGAGAGAGAGAGAGAGAGAGAGAGAGAGAGAGAGAGAAACGAGAGAGAGAGAGAGAGAGAGAGAAACTGTGTCTGTAAACATTAGACCTTTAGTTGATAAATGGAAGATGATAAGCTGATTGGCTTCTCGTATAAGATTCCAGAAACTTTCTGCCTAATTGCGTGTCACAAACACACACCAACTCAAACAAATACACACAAACCGGAGGCAACAAACTCGGAAGTCCAGCGACACGCTTCACCAATCAACGTCAAACTGGAAACCTACTCCAGCAGTAGGGAGAATGACCTGTGACAGCTGCGGTGGCCATACCGGTACTTCTGCGAGATGACGATTTCGACGTGACGAGCTGATCTCGAGGTTATGATTCTCGCTTTTAGATTGATTGTTTGGGGACTAATCTGGGACTGTCAATACCCTATGCACCCCGTAGGGTTGAGGGGGGGAGATAGTGCCGGCCCGTCAGTGCACCTCAAGCGGTACTCTATAGGCATTACTTAGGTTCTTTGCATGTGCATTCCTTAGGCCATTAGCTGCAACCCCTTTCCTTCCTTTTACTGGACCTCCTTTCAATGGACCTCCTTTCAATGGATTCATAGGGCAACCTTTTTGAGTTTTTCCGCGTGTTACACCTTGCAGACCTTTTACTGTCAATTTCCGTTTCAGCGCTGAATGACCTCGTAGGTTCCAGTGCTTGGCCTTTGGCCTAAATTCTATATTCAGTTCAATTCAGTTCAATATCCTATGCAAGCGTTCTTATTAAAAGTTGAATTTAACATGTTTGAATTACTGGTTCCATGAGTTATTATTATTACTTTTGATTATTACTGATTGATCTGAAATACTGATCAATACACTATGCAAGCGTTCTTGTTGCAGGTTGAATTTACCATGTTAGGAATACTGATTTCAAATATTAAAAATTATTATTAAAAATGGGGAATACTAATCGTAGCATGAGTCTTAAAATGGAGAAACAAATCCTGAAAGCTATCTGCACAGTTTTATCTTTTATATGTACATGTATATAACTGTATTTGTTTCATTAGCTTATAGGTTTGTTTCTCCATTATTATTTATTATTATATTATTATTATTATTATTATTATTATTATTATTATTATTATTATTCAGAATATGGACCCTGTTCGTATGGAACGAGCCCATAGGGGCCACTTGCGAGAATGACCAAGTAGGGAAATGAATTCTGGTTCAATAAGGACACGGGAAAAATGACGAAATCTTCATCTCGATCTAAACAATCTTAAAAGGTCGCTTAGACAGTTTCAGCCGTGCCTTATATTTTTCCTTCTTCTTTTAGTATTCTGTAAAAGAAAACTATTGTGCCGGCTTTGTCTGTCCGTCCGCACTTTTCTGTCCGCCCTCAAATTTTAAAAACTACTGAGGCTAGAGTGCTGCAAAATTGGTATATTGATCATCCACCCTCCAATCATTAAACATACAAAATTGCAGCCCTCTAGCCTCAGTAGTTTTTATTTTATTTAAGGTTAAAGTTAGCCATAATCGTGCGTCTGGCAACGATATAGGACAGGCCATCACCGGGCCATGGTTAAAGTCTCATGGACCGCGGCTCATACAGCATTATTCTGAGACCACCGAAAAATAGATCTATCTTCGGTGGCCTTGATTATACGCTGGAGCGGCTGTACAGAAAACTCGATAGCGCCGAAGAAGATTCTGCACATTTTTTACTTGTTTCTGCTCTTTCCTTACATTATCATGATCACGTTAATGAGATGACTCGGAACGAAGCGACGAACTCCCAACTGACGTAAAATCTCCTAGAGCCTCTCCGGCTTTTTTTACGACAGCGATACGAACTTCGCAATCGTAAATCTCCCGTCGGAGTGGTGAAAGAATACGACCGCTTCAGGATTACGATGATACCTGTAAATTCTCGTCACCTTCACAAGAACGAGATAAAGCTCCCCAGCTCTCCTCCGTGAAGATATGGAGAAGAATAAATGGCCAGAGAAAGGCTAGGTTTTATTTGCATTTGAAACGAGCGTAATAAAAAAAAAAAAAGTCTCGTCATTTATAACCTCCACTTGATGGCAACACCTCGTCTTGAATACTGAGTGACTTAGAGTCTTCGGAACAAATAGGAAGATATTTCCCGTTTTTATTTTACTTTTTAAGAGAAGAGAGAGAGAGAGAGAGAGAGACGAGAGACCGAATCGAAGACGAATATAAACGGTGCTGTCACTTCCAAACAGCGGTTAAGTTAGTTATAAATGATTTATTATGACAAGAAAATTCTCTTTTTAGGTTCTTCTCGATAAAAAGAATGGGGAAAGGTACATAAAAAATTAAGTAGTTAACTAAATAAATAAATAATAACAAAGGGGGAGTTAGAAAAAATAATCGAGAAAAAAAAGAAAAAAAAGGGGAAATTATATTTTAAAACAGCGGTTAAGAGAAGAAGATTTATTATGACAAGAAAATTCACCGATAAAATAGAGATCCCGGGAGGGACATGGGGAATTATGACTTCTGTTGTCAGGAACAAGGCAGTCATTGAATATGGCTGTTAAGAATATATAAGAGGATTGTTTGAGAGATGCTTAGTGTCAACATAAGTCGACAGCATGTGAGCAAGTTATTTTCCTCTTAGCTTTGTTCTAAGACGAGATGAAAACATTAGAGGTGATTAAGCAATATTATAAATTAATAAGAAATATAATGTTTAAAAACACATAAGCTTAAATATCTGTTTCCTTTATCCTATTATTACCTAAATAATTTATGATTCAGTGCCAATGACCATCTTTGGGAGACCCTCTGTATATTTTGGGCCTAGGCTTAAACAAGTACAGAGAATCTCTCTCTCTCTCTCTCTCTCTCTCTCCCGGAAAGCAAATTTGTAACTCCAAAACATTATGAATTTCTAAGTTTTGATATAATTCGGGAAATAAAATATATAGTTTGTATAAGGCATTGAATCACATCTTGTGTAAATATATATATATATATATATATATATATATATATATATATATATATATATTATATATTTATATATAATATATATATACATATATATATTATGTATAATGTATATATGTACACACACACGCATATATATACATATATATACGTGTGTGTGTATGTGCGTTTGTGTATGTACGTGTATTTTTGTGACTTGTAGACTACGGTAGTTCTGAATTTAACGATAAAAACATACATGACTTTAATATCTAATATACAACGAAGTGAAGAGTTTTTTGTAGATTATCAAATAATTAAGTTTATTTTCGTCCTCTTTTCATGCACAAACAATTATTAATTGACCTCTTTTGAGGTCATTTAACCCAGAGTGAGAGATCCTGTTCTAAGTAAACAGTCAATTGATGAAGAAATTGCAATTATATTACCAGAAAGTATTGAAATACCTTTTCCAAGAATATTTCCGAAATATCATCAGGTAGAACGAAGAGTCCGTAATAAAAAAAGATTGAATCGTGAATTTGATTCATTTTCTCCTCTTATTGGTAAATGATTCTTATCCCCTAAATATAAATGTATTCACTTTCTCCTATTATTGGTAAATGATTCTTAACCCTTAAATATAAAAGTTTCAACTGTCTCATTACCATTGGCAATTGATTCTTAAACCTGAAATGTAAATTTTATCCACTTTCTCCTATTGTTGGCAAATGTTTCTTAACCGTAAAATATAAATTTGATCCATCTTCTATTATTGTCAGATGATTTTTAGCCCTTAAATATAAATTTGATTCACTTTCTCCTCTTATTGGTAAATTATTCTTATCCCCTAAACATAAAATGATTCTTAACCCTAAAATATGAATTTGATTCATCATCTATTATTGGCAAATGATTCTTAGCCCTTAAATATAAATTTGATTCACTTTCTCCTACTACTGCCAAATGATTCTTAAGCCTTAAATATAAATTTTATTAACTTTCCCCTATTATTGG
The DNA here is from genome assembly GCF_040412425.1 of Macrobrachium rosenbergii. NCBI lineage: Eukaryota > Metazoa > Arthropoda > Malacostraca > Decapoda > Palaemonidae > Macrobrachium > Macrobrachium rosenbergii. Next base: position 820,124 of record NC_089792.1, on the reverse strand, counting down.
TAAACGAGTCTTAACCCTAAAATATAAATTTGATTAACTTTCTCCTCTTATTGGCAAATGATTCTTAACCCTTAAATATAAATTTTATTCACTTTCTCCTCTTATTGCCAAATGATTCTTAACCCTTAACTATAAATTTGATTCACTTTCTCCTTCTATTGCCAAATGATTCTTAACCCGCAAGTATAAAACTGAAAGGATTTCTACATTTATCAAAACACCCACTTCCTCCTCTCTCCTCCATAGCACCATAGACAAAGCCAACATTTTTTTTCCTGAGCGCCGTTTCAAGGGTCGTTTCTGTCACAGCGATCAGTTTGTTCATTTTGCCGCGGACGTTAAGACGGTGGACAAAGGGGGGGTCATAAACGAAATGGAACAACCGTTACGGACGGTCCTGGAATTTCTGAAAATGGAAAGGCCCAGTAATACGTTGAACGTCTATAACGGTCTGGGTGGAAGGGACTCGTAGGATCTCGTAAACTAAGTTGATGGAGTAGAGTTTGAGAGTCAGTGACCTATTATTATTATTATTATTATTATTATTAGCCTTATTATATTATTGGAGTACATAAAAATCCACCTCCCCGTAAAGAACCTTTCCCAAAAAAACAAATTTTTTTCGAACACCTGAACGGTGTTCCTCATCAGTGTTAACGTTAAAAGTGTTCGAAAGTCTTTGATTTTTTCATAGTACACTATTTATTATTAATTGTGATTTTTATTACTTAGATTGTTTTTCACGAAAATTGTGAATCTATTATTATTATTATTATGTATTATTCTTTATTATTATTATTATTATTATTATTATTATTATTATTACACATTATTATTCAGAAGATGAAACCTATTCGTATGGAACAATAAAACCACATGGGCCATATGTATTGAAATTCAAGCTTCTAAGATCATTATTATTATTAATTTTTATTATTATTATTATTATTATTATTATTATTATTATTATTATTATTATTACTATATTTTAGGATATGAATTCAGCACATATAGAAAGCCCACACACACAAAACTCGTATATTCATTTCTTCTTTTTCCACAGTCATGATATAAAATGGTTGTTATAACATTTTATTTCTCAGGGCAATGAGAACGTTGACCCTTGTAAGATAGATAAAGAAAAAAATTAAATTATTGATAAAAGCTTTGATTCATTAGCATACCCGGAATGGTTCAGAAAAGGGCACTCAACAAATGCCTAAAGATTTTTGAAGGGAAAATACAGAGTGTTGGAATAAGAAAACAAGAAAATAGTTTCCCCTCCTTATTTGTGTATACCTTGACAACACCGTAAAAAACAAAGTATGTAAAAATAAATTGAAGGAGGAAGATAAATGCAGATGATGTAGGGGATATACATAATTAATTGCAACAATTGTGAGACAAATATGGGTGAACAGGTAGGGCAATAAGGACTAGAATCCAAGAACACAGGAGGGTAGTACAACTCAACTCACAGGGGAGTGCTATAGCTAGGCATTGTTGGGAAAGGACCATAGGATGGATTTTAAAACAGTAGGCTTATATACAAAAGCAATAACATCAGTCATAGGAGGGTAGTGGAAGGGGCACTCATCAGACAGATTAAAGTGATAGAAGGAAACAAAGGATTTACCTCAGAAGATCCCATAAGCCGATCTTTAATATTAAAAGAAGCTAAGATCGAACCTTCTGACCTGGAGGTTAGGTCTCCTGCCCAACAGACCGATGGTGACTACTCACATACCACAAGGATTAATACCACTGACCATCAGATCAGGATATCAAACCGACAGGAGGAGATTAACAACTCTCAAGAGAATGGAAACCAGGACAGCCATCATATAAATGACAGCACAGGGAGAAGAAGTTCCAGAAGACTGCTGGGCCTGAACCAGCCTGACGACCTCATCTCTGAAAAAGGGTCACAGTTAGGGACCTGGAAGTGCTCCGAGATCAAAGTAATATGTAAATATTTACAGTAAACAAGTTATACACAAGAATCTTGTGGGTTCTCTTCCATTATTATTATTATTATTATTATTATTATTATTATTAGGAAGATGAAACCTATTCATATGGAACAAGCCCACCACAATATGGGCCATGTATTTGAAATTCAAGCTTCCAAAGATTATTATGTGTTATTATTATTATTATTAGGAAGATGAAACCTATTCATATGGAACAAGCCCACCACAGGGGCCATGTATTTGAAATTCAAGCTTCCAAAGATTATTATTATTATTATTATTATTATTATTATTATTATTATTATTATTATTATTATTAGAAGATGAAACCTATTCATATGGAACAAGCCCACCACAGGGGCCACGGACTTGAAATTCATGCGTCCAAAGATGATTATTATTATTATTACATTATTATGAAAAATGAATCCTGTTCATATGGAATAAGCCCATCACAGGGACCCCCAGTGTTCAATAGTGGTATCTGCACCTTCAGTTCACGATAATTAAATTTGCTTTTTAAAATTATAAGTTTTGAGACAACGCCAGGAAAATATTTATTGCTTATTTTGTAATAAGTATGAAACGCAGATAGGTCGAAAGCTATGAGTTCTTGCAGTGAAAGTATTTCTTTATATAAGAAACTTTCCATAATGATTACGCAATAATCAGATATTTGCTTTAAAATATGAATTTTGAGAAAACAAAAAATATATTTTTGCTTATTTTGTAACAACCATGAACCTTTGATAGGTAGAAAGCTGATTTTTGCAGTAAAGGTATTTTTTCATATAAGAAACGTACCCTGAACATTATAAAATAATCAGATGTCCGCTTTTTGAAATATAATCTTGAGTAAACACCAAAAATATGTATATTGCTTAATCTGTATCAACTATGAAACGTTGACAGAAAGCTGATTTTTGTAGTAAAAGTATTTTTTGTATAAGAAACTTCCCATTAAGATTGCACAATAATCAGTTATTTGTTTTTTTTAAAATATAAATCTTGAGAAAAACACTAAAGATATATATATATATATATATATATATATATATATATATATATATATATATATATATATATATATATATATATATATATGTATATATTGCTTATTTTGTAACAGCTATGAACCTTTGATAGGTAGAAAGCTGAGTTTTCAGTAAAAGTATTTCTCCATATAAAAACTTCATATTATGATTACACAATAATGAGATATTTGCTATTTTAAAATATAAATTTTGAGAAAACACCAATATATATATATATATATATATAAATATATATATATATATATATATATATATATATATATATATATATATATATATGTATACATTTCTCATTTTGTAATAGCTATGAACCTTTGATAGGTAGAAAGCTGATTTTGCAGCAAAAGTATCTCTTCATATAAGAAACGTACCTGATAATTACAAATAATCGCACGAAAAGAAATATGCTTCCAGACATTTCCCCAATAGAGACTTACCGCCATTTGTTGCGATTACTTATGTCTTTTCAATTCTCGCAGGCCACGCACATTTCTCTCATCATATTTCTCTTCTTCTTCGTCCCCATCATGACAGAAAAAAAAAAAACAAAATAAAACATAACATTCATTCGATTTTTACCATTAAAAAAAATTACCTTGTGAAATATTTCTTGTATCTGATTGGTGATGTGGAAGAATTGCCAATTATTTGCGTTCATCTGTATTTAAATTGTTGATTTACATATCGTGTTTATTTTAATGTTACAAAATAAGAAATATAAAACATTATATGCAAATTAGTTGGCGTAGTACATTTGTGATACGAGTTGCGAGTACAGAAAAAAAATGTAATAGTTACTCTGTCTCTACATTTTCTTTGAGAGCTATTTATGATAAAAGAACGCGGTTACGTTTTCGTAGGTGCCTAAAGTTTTTTTTATAAATAATTTCCAGTTAAACGATTAAATCATACACAAATTTTGCGACAATTTGTCGTTCACAGGGCGATAAGGCGATGAAAAAATTGCCGGCAAAACTATTGAGCAGTACAGCATATACTATTACCTTGGAAACTGATTTATCTTATACTTTTAGTGTTGCTGATGAAGGAGGTGGGTGGTGGTGTTTATTGTCGGTCAATTATTAATAACCTTGTAACTACCCAACGTGGTTGGGGATCCTTTGGGAACGGAGGGTTCTGGCTGGGGGAAAACGTTGAGAGAAAGACCAGACCACTATGTTGTTGGTATGGAATGGTTCCGCGCATGCGCAGGTCATTAGGGAGCCATATCTTCAAGAAGGGATTGGCCAAGGGAACCTATTATAAAAGAACTATACTAACCTAATGTACCCTAACCTTGACTAACCTAGTAGGAGGTGTTACTTAGCCGGGGGGCGGACCTCCGGGTAAGCAAACTGACTTTTTTACCAAAAGTTCCCCTATAAGCAACCAAAAAGCTGTAGAAAAAGTCAATTTCCAAAGCAATACCCCATGTGGGGCTGTTCTATAGAGCTGCCAAGTTGTGTATTAAGCCGTCTAAAATATTTTTGAGCAGTAACGCTTGAAGATACTTTTATTCGGCCATCAAATAGTCAAAAACTGTTAATGGCTGACCGAAGATCGACCACCCCGCCCTTCATATCTCTAAATTAGTTACAAGCATCTGATGAAGCAATATTTAACCTCAAACAGTATTTTCATATCACCTGCACCCCACCTGAGGATTCATACCCTCGAAGGCTGCCTGTCTTCCCCCAGGAATCCCTCGCAGAATTTACCTAATGCCTTCTTTCCTCTTCTCTTTTTCCCGTTTGTATCTTCCACCTCACTCCTCACTCCTCTCAAGACTCCTCCTGTGTATCAGCTTACCTCAGAGCCTTCTGCTGCCGTCATGTTCGTTCTTCGGACGGCCCCAAAAGGAGCTTTGTAAAAGATGGCCTAAGCTGAAGAAGGAAAGTCGAGATAAATCTCTGTGTTCCTTTTGTCGTATACAGAGGCGACCTCGTATCACTCTTCCTCATTATTTCTTTTTACAACTAGTTCCTTAAACTACTTTTTAGTATGTTTTTTGCATCCAAGGGATCCTTTTTTTCGTTTTTGCTCTGCCAGTACAAGAAAGTAGTAGACATTCTGTTGTTAATAATGCTGACAAACTTTCCGGGGAAAGTTATATAAAGTCAGCTGTTAGAATAGCCTTGGGATTTACATTTCTGAGATATTAGCATTTTTTTATTACAAATACAATTTACGTTTTAGAGGTCACATTTAAAGCTGGGAAGCATGTGAAGACGCCATGTGTATCCATTAGGGCAGATTTATAAGTATCTTTATATTATAGGTACTGTGACTACTTTTTTTTTTTAGTTTAAATTCATTTTGGGAGGGGCATTACAGAATTTTTTTTAAATAAATATATGGAATTTCAAGAGCAAAAAAACAAGGACCAGCTGAATCAAATGTCATCTTTATAACAAAAAATACTACAGCAAGAGTATATGATAGTTATGTCCCAAATTTATTGTAAATAAGACTCAGAAAGCGCATTATAAAACAGTAAATTTAAAAGATAAAACAATAAAACAAAATCTTCAGTATTGCCATTTTTGGAAACAGAGCTTGGACCCATTACAAAAGTTTATTCTTAAGACGAAACCCCAGATAAAACCCATTACTGTATATAATAATAATAATAAATAACAATAATAATAATAATAAAAATGGATCTAAATTAAAATACTTTCCTGCTGATCCATATTTATCATTATCTGTGTATTGATTGTATTGTTTTATATTCACTTATGTTTTTGGGTAATAATAATAATAATAATAATAATAATAATAATAATAATAATAATAATAATAATAAGACTAGGTTCATTTCTGGTTGTGAAAATTATTTTCAGCGCTGACTTTACAAACCCCAACAGGGCTCGAGTAGTGGACTTCCAACTCTACAACCACTGTCTATTAGGGCTAAAATTAGGTTCAAAGTACTTTTATGTGTAATTAGGAAACATGAATGTTACATGCCTTCAGATGGACATCAAAAAGCTTTTAAGCGTACTCTAAAATCTGTAGTCATGATTCTGCAACATAGAATGCAACATAAATTGAGCTAAAAACGCAGTAATATACAGTACTGTGAATAAACTATTTTAGTTTCTGTAAAAAACTATTTTGACTGCTTTTGTCTGTGTCCTCTGCTTTATTCTGTGCACTTTTCACTGTCCACCCTCAGATCTTAAAAACTACACAGGACTGTAGGGCCTGCAGGTGGTGGGTTGATCATTCACCCTCAAATCATCAAACATGCCAAATTTGCACCTCTAATATAATGATTTTATTTCTTAGAGGTTAAAGTTAGCCATAATCGTGCGTCTGGCAACGGCGATGACCGCCACCGAGCCATCAGCTCTTACAGTATTCTTGAGACCACTGAAAGATAAGATCTGTTCAAGGTGTCGGTGCACACGGCTGTACAAATTTTTCTGTTTCTTTCTAAAATCCCTCAAGAGGAATGGCGCCGAATTGGAAACTTCCCGGAGCAGTCAGCTAGTGGTCTTCTTGTTTTAAATCCCAAGACGATAATAATATCAAATGTTTGGCGAAACTCTCATAATCACTTGAGTCACAAAAATTGTGATAAAATTCACATTGATGAAAATCACAAAAATTGTGAAAAAGTTCATATTGATGAAAATGTAATTACTGATATGGAGAATCAAGTAGGTTCTGGAAAACTCTCATTTTATCAATATTTTTAATTACATATCTACTCCTACATCAATGTGAATTTTTTTCCCACCGATACCATAACAAAATTATCAAATCGAAAGTCTCTGAAGATCACAGAATAAACGCATATTGCAAAAAACTGCAGAAAAAATAATAAATGGATATGAAGAATATACATCTAAACAAATTTCCCACTTATTAAGTGACCTAAGAATATTTTTTTTATTAAGATCACAGTAAAACATCGTATCCAAAACGGTACAAACTCTTCGGCGCAATTGAGTTTTCTGTACAGCGTATAATGTTATATGAAACTTTCAGTCGCGGCCCATGAAACTCAGCCACAATTCGGTGGTGGCCTGTGTCGTTGGTACCTATATCGGTGCCAGAAGTAAGATTATAGCCAAATTTAACCTTAAATAAAATAAAAATTACTGAGGCTAGAGGGCTGCAATTTGTTATGTTTGATGATTGGAAGGTGGATGATCAACATACCAATTTGCAGCCCTCTAGCTCAATAATTTTAGATCTGAAGGACAGAAAAAGTGCGGAACGGACAGACAAGCCGTCACAATAGTTTTCTTTTAGAAAACTAAAATACTACAAAATTTACTGTGAAATGAGACAAAGAAGAAGAAGAATCTGGGAAACATGTAAACAGAAGATGAACATAAAGAGATTTTACACCCAAAATATGTGACAGAGCAAATGAAGTTAAATCATTACCGTGATTCGTCTCCATAAAAACAGCTTCACTGACGCTGAATGAATGAAACCAAAATCAATTCAGTCACTGAAGACCCTTTCTTAGTATTTGGAAAAAATTATATGATTGCTTATGCATACATTTTGAAATAAATTCACGACAGCGATTTATTATCCCATAATTTAACGTTGAAAAACAAGCTGCCTGCAAGACACCGATTAATGACAAGAATCGATTTGTAAAAAAGAGAAGAAAAAAGAGAACACGTTCTCAAATGAAACTTCTTCCACGATAAGCAAAGATGGATGCTGAGAATGAAGTAAACAAGTAAATAAAGTCATAAAATAATGGGAAAAGAAGCTAATTACTTCGGATACCACTTAAAGATGACGGATGATGTGGGAAGTCGGAGTGACGCAGAATAATCACTTAGAGACGAAGTGACAATGGAAATTTATTGAAAAATGGGCTTTATTGAAACTCTTAACAATTTTGCGTAAAGTTTAAAAGATTCTAGGAATACTAAAAAGCGTCCTAATTTCAAGAGTTCCGTCTCATCAGAAATTTACAAACGGAAGTTGCAATTGATGAAAAATATTCTTTTAATGCTATCAATATTTCTTGGCATAGATAATAATTATCGTTTTTCGAAGGAAGCATTGTCAATTAGAACTAAGAATTAAGTAATCGAATATAGCATTTTAAAGTAATGACATCGGTCGGCACTAAATTAATGACAGAGAAGATAAGTAAATTGACTCTTCTTTTCCAAATGATATGATGACCTGTCCCCAGTCTGTATTTTGAATAGCAAGCATGTTAACAAGAGCGTTTGACCTCATAACTAAGTGATTTTTCGGTAAAGTGCATTGGTTTCATAAACTAAGTTTGCAGTGAGGCCGATGTGTATGAAAACTGTGTAATGACTGTTGTAAATATATAAAATTATCAGTCCTATGAATATGATTGTTGAGGATTAGGTAGTATTTCCTGTGTGTGTGTGTATATAAGTATTTATATATATATATATATATATATATATATATATATATATATATATATATATATAATATATATATATATAATATATATATATATATATATAATATATATATATATATATATATATATATATATACAATATATATATATATATGTTATAATATTTAAATTTTAATTTCTGACTCACATCTGGAACGATGCTCGGTCTTTCCAGTGACAGGCCAAGGCAGAAACTGACCTACCATTGTGTTCATTATTTACATAAATTATATATATTTATATATTATTATACATAAATATATACATATACATATATATATATCTATACAAATATGTATAAAAAATAAATAAATATATATAGATAGATAGATATAGATATACGTATACAATGTCCTTATGAAAAAAATTTTAAGCTCCACATATCAGACGAGATCATGATGTAAAACCTTCATCTGATGCATTGAAAACTACCTCAAGGCAATATATCGTACGAAAAAGTTAACGTTGCCTTTGGGAAAAAAAAATACCTTCTTACATAAGATACTCGACTCAAAGGAAAGGTTATTTTTCAAGCAAATATTCCACTGTGATAAGTCAGGGACCGTTCCGTCTGCAGTGTTTAATGATATGGAGGGCAAACGCATTCGTAAGTTGGCAGTGCTACAAGTTACGGTATATATTATATAAGTGGCAGGAATTTCTTACGAGGTCTGGGGAGATGTGCATGGTTTTAACTGAGTCTTTTATAGGTTGGTGTTAATAGTAAATCTGTGAAATCAATTTTGGAACTGCAGACACACTTTACATATATATATATATACTGCCTGTCTCATATATATCTATATATATATATATATATATATCTCTTTAATATGTATCTGTGTATGTGTGTATACTATATATATAACATCTTATGTATATATCTTTATATATATATATATATATATATATATATATATATATATATATATATATATATATATATACATTATATATATATATATATATATATATATATATATATATATATATATATATTCTATATATATATATATATATATAAAATCTACTAGTCACTTTTACTAGACATTATGTAATTCTAACCACAATGCCCACTCTGCTTTACTCAATTCTTCATGCTTTTTGGATATGCTTGTATTACGACCGAAAGTATCAAACGGAAGAATATGGAATTCGGGTTCGCTTCCCGCGACCGGCGTTCACAGGCTCTTCAATTTCTTCCGTTTGGATACTTTCGGCTTCGTAGTTACAAGCATATCCAAAAAGCGCGAAGAATTCGAGAAGTTAAGAGGGCATTGTGGCTATTGGGGTACATATATATATATATATATATATATATATATATATATATATATATATATATATATATATATATATATATATATATATATATATATATATATATATATATATATATATATATATATATATATATATATATATATATATATATATATATATATATATATATATATATATATATATATATATATATATATATATATATATATATATATATATATATATATATATATATATATATATATA
>NC_089792.1:767644-802644 GCF_040412425.1 Macrobrachium rosenbergii | reverse complement strand
AGTATTATTATGCGTATGATATATTTTTTTTACATTGTTTTAGTAAAGGAAATAACTGTGCGGATTACAACAGCTGAATAAACTGACCGTAGCTTGAATTCTAAACCCAACGTGAGAGAGAGAGAGAGAGAGAGAGAGAGAGAGAGAGAGAGAGAGAGAGAGAGAGAGATGAGAAGCTTGCTTTTAAAGTTGACATTGCAAACCGTGTCCAGCAGAGATATAGAATACAATCCTTGCTTATGTACTGTAAGAAATATTCACCAGTCTCACGCCTGTTAAATACGCTTAATAGAATACAATCCTTGATTGTGTACTGTAAGAAATATTCACCAGTCTCACGCCTGTTAAATGCGCTTAATAGAATACAATCCTTGATTGTGTACTGTAAGAAATATTCACCAGTCTCACGCCTGTTAAATACGCTTAATAGAATACAATCCTTGACTGTTTACTGTAAGAAATATTCACCAGTCTCACGCCTGTTAAATGCGCTTAACAAGGTATTAGATATTTGTTTTTACTTCTGGAACGGCAATCTTAACGATTGTCGTATCTCTTGAAACTCTTTTCTTTTAGCTAAAAAAACTGAAATAGAAAAAAAGTTGGCGAATTTCTTATTTTACTTAAACTGAAAATAAGAAATAAAATAAAAAAAAGTTGGAATTTCTTATTTTACTTAAAAAAGCTGAAAATTAAGAAATAAAATAAAAATAAGTTAGGCACTTTCTTATTTTACTTAAAAAAACTGAAGATTAAGAAATAAGGTGAAAAAAGTTGGGGGAATTTCTTATTTTACTTAAAAAAAACTGAAGATTAAGGAATAAATTAAGTTGGGGAATTTCTTATTTTACTTAAAAAAACTGAAAATTAAGAAATAAAATAAAAAAGTGGGGCAATTTTTTATTTTACTTCAAAAACCTGAAAATTAAGAAATAAAAAATTGTTGGGGGAATTCCTTATTTTACTTTAAAAAACTGAAAATTAAGAAATAAAATAAAAAGACTTTGGGGCAATTTCTTATTTTACTTTAAAGGGAGAAAAGCCCTGGTTCCTACGCCATCCAGTTTGAAATTTTAATCTCTGGCGCTAAGTGACGCCGAGAAAAGAAAAAATGCTAATATTAGTAAATTTATGACTCTGTCCTCACAGACGACCGGAAAAGTACAGAGACTCTTCTTCTCTTACCAAGATTTACTTCAGAAAACTTTTCTGGATTTAAATATTTAAATGGCGAAGATTCTGACTATTTTTTCAAAGGGGTTTAGATGGCAGGATTTAAAAGGGTGCCATAATTGCTTAGCATATAATTTCTGCTCCTTGCTCTTGAGTTGCAGAGTGGCTAATGTAGAGTAACTGAAGCCGGCACAATAGTTTTCTTTTACAGAAAATTAAGAGGCTTCCAATCGCTTCATACTAGAATTTTGGGCTGAAGATTTCATAAACAATCGATGTCATTTATACACGGATATAATTTCATTGAATTTATCTTTATTTCTATATATGTTTTTCACCATATGTCTCTTCCCCTTTAGAAGATTGATACCATAAGGGCGTAGCCTTCCTGTTATCATCGAGACTGGAGGGGTGAGGTTGCCACTCTCTCTCTCTCTCTCTCTCTCTCTCTCTCTCTCTCTCTCTCTCTCTCTCTCTCTCTCTCTCTCTCTCTTCCTAGCAGTCTATGGTACCCACTCACAGATAGGTCTGCTTTTAGTCGGCCTGAAATCTTCACAAGTTGAAATTTAAACACACTAAAATGCTCTATCTAAAACAACGTAACTCTACTCACCATGCTATAACCCAGTTTAGGCCGCTCACTAGGCCTAGAATTACTCCCGCGCACAATATTGAAAATCTACCTCCTGGACGCAAAGTTATTGTTATTATTCATCGAATTCTATTCCTGCATTACTTTCTCGGGCTTAAACGCGACGGGAGATATTACCATAGAGAGTAAGACTCTCTCTCTCTCTCTCTCTCTCTCTCTCTCTCTCTCTCTCTCTCTCTCTCAACAGCTTAGGTGAATAACTGGTTCTCTCTCTCTTATATACAATGACTCTTCTTCCTCTCTTGAACTTTTTAATATATTTCGTATTTACCTTTACCTCCTCTTATTTCTTCTTAATGAACACCATAATATTCTTTGGAAGCTTGAATTTCAAGTCAATGGCCCCTCTAGTGGGCTTGTTCCACATGAATAGGGTTCATCTTCTGAATAATAATTATAATAATAATACACCTTTTATTTACCATGAGCAGTCCTCACTGCCTAGGTAGTAGAAATTGTTATACATGATTTTTCAGATCTCATTCCCAGGTAGAGGAAATGGTGAGTTTTCTAAACTCTTGAAAAGCTTTCAGTTCATACCTTCATTTTTCGTTACTCTTGTTACAAGATTCTTGCTCCTTTTTCAAGTTATATTTATCTTTTTGGCTTGGTTTCCGCATGTTTTGTTTATACATTATATTAAATATTATGAATGCCTTTGCAAAAGGTATCTGTCGATGGCGAAGGCTTGCTGGGTCTTCCGTGTCTGCTGACGTGGGTAAAATATGTAAGTTAATAACACCTTAGATAACTTATTGTTTCCAAGCCTGTCAGGAAGAGAATACCTGAATCCCAGGCACTTATATACGAGCGTAAACTCTTTTTTAGAACTTAAAAATAAATGTTTTCTGTCGAAAAACCAAAAAACACATCAGTACGCCTCTCTCATCATATACTTCATGATGAAAAATATTCCCATTTTATCTTTTAGTTGTTTACAGTTATTTTTTTTAGTGTTCTATCTATACGTCTTATCAAGTATTTCAAAATGCCTTTCAGAGGTCTCTGTTAATGACAAAGCCTTGCAGGGTCATAGCATTGCTGTCAGGAAGAGAGGATCTGAATCCCAAGCATTTATGCACCAGCGTTATCACTCTTTTTTTTAGAACTCTGAAAAAGAAAATTGTCGAAAAACCAGAAACGCAACAGTACCCCTCTCTCATCATATGCTTCCGTTTTATGGGCCTGCATTTCCTTGCTCCGCTGGAGGCCATCAATGCATTCCATCCAGTTCCCATTCCAGCGGGAACCTAACAGGGAATTGCCCCTGATGAAATTCATCCATTTTTCGTTTTTGTCTCGTTCTAGCAATCAGTTCATTCGTTCATCTCGAAAACTTAAATAAAATGGGGGGGATTTTATTCCCACACTGCAAATTCTGTTCTATTCCAGTCACTTCTTTCAATTCGCATAAGCTTCAGAATCATAGATTATCATCTACCTTCTATTATTATTATTATTATTATTATTATTATTATTATTATTATTATTATTATTATTATTATTAGAGCCTATTCCAGTCGGTTATTACAGCAGCAGCTTCGGACTTCGTAGGTCTGTGCGGGTTCAAAGCAAGCCGGCTGATCAGAGAGGCTGACACTTTGCTATCCGTGTAGACATCCCGGGATTATAATGTAATCAACGGATAGGTTTGCTTAAAAAGCAAATGGATGTTACAGACTAAATACACACAAAAACAAAGCCACTACAACACCTTCTAAAAACATCTCACACGTCTCGAACTCTCGCCATACCCGCGCAATAACTTGCAGGATCTTCGCTGCTGGGAGAAAGGGCGTCCCAAGGTCTGGTATGATACATGAAAACATACGTACCGGGGTCTAAGCGATGTCAGGTAGGGCAGCCGATCGAGACCACAGGTAATCCAGTTCCCAAAGCCAAATCAAAGTCCTTAGCACTGCATTATACCCCATACCAAAATGGGAATAAAAGCACGTTTAAAAGAAAAAGAAAAGAAAAGAAGATTATTATTATTATTATTATTATTATTATTATTATTATTATTATGCTAAGAGTTTCACAATTTCGTGAAAAACAATCTGTGTAATAAGATTCCACAATTATATAGTAAGAAATATACTTGCTATATAATTGTGGATTTTTATTTATATTATTATTATTATTATTATTATTATTATTATTATTATTATTATTATTATTATTCAGGAGATGAACCCTATTCATATGGAACAAGCCCACCACAGGGGCCACTGACTTGAAATTCTCGCTTCCAAAGAATTATTATTATTATTATTATTATTATTCAGGAGATGAACCCTATTCATATGGAACAAGCCCACCACAGGGGCCACTGACTTGAAATTCAAGCTTCCAAAGAATATTATGGTGTTCATTAGGAAGAAGTAAGAGGAGGTAAAGGAAAATAGAGTAAAGATAGCAAAGATCTACTTCTACTGAGGATCTTCTCTCTTGTCTCACACGAATGATTCATTTTTCTTTTTTTGCTCATGAACTGCAATCTTAGATGTACCCAGTACTGTCTGGCGTTGGCTTCTGTTGGTAGAAATTCCCACAAAAGAAGATCTGCGTAAGTGTTATCGACTGTCTTGAAGGTCGGAGAACATGTGCAATACCTCATATTTTTTTCTGAATTTAATTAAGTCCTTAATAATTTAGTCTTTCCTGTTTGTCAAGGGTGGTGTAATAGATATATTTCCAGGATTACTTATTATGTAACTTATACTTTCAGGTAGTAAATAAACATTTATATCTGATTTATTATTGATTGCAAAATTATATGTATATATATACACATATATATATATATATATATATATATATATATATATATATATATATATATATATATATATATATATATATATATATGTATGTATATATGTATGTATGTATGTATGTATGTATGTATGTATGTATGTATGTATGTATATATATATATATATATATATATATATATAAATATATATATATATCATATATATATTTATATACACATATATAAATTGCCAAAAAAAATCTCCTGCCACAACTGTATATCTCACATCCTTTCTTAAAAAAAAGAAACCCAATTTCAGTCTTATACTTTCGCCCTCCATGCGGAAAAAAAAAAAATCCATATATATAAGATTAATTTTTATTTATATATTTTAATATATATTGCAAATATTATGCCCTTCTGTAAGCAGCGATTAAAGGTCATAGTTTATAGATCAGGTATTTAATAGTTTAAAGGAACAATTCTACCGTCAGTAAAGTAACTCATATTTTTCATTATATTTGCTTTTTTTATTTTTCTGCAAAAGAAAACTATTGTGCCGGCTTTGTGTCTCCGTCCGCACATTATTCTGTCCTCACTTTATTCTGTCCGCACTTTTTCTATCCGCCCTCAGATCTTAAAATCGGTTGAGGCTAGAGGGCTGCAAATTGGTATGTTGATCATCCACCCTCCCATCATCGAACATACCAAATTGCAGCCCTCTAGCCTGAGTAGTTTTCATTTTATTTAAGGTTAAAGTTAGACACAATCATGCTTCTGGCAACGATATAGGGTAGGCCACCGCCGAGCCGTGGTTAATGTATCATGGACCGCGGCTCATACAGCATTATACCGAGACCACAGAGAGATAGATCTATTTTCGATGGCCTTGATTATACACCGTACAGAAAACTTGATTGTGCAGAAGAAACTTCGGCGCATGTTTACTTGTTTTCTTAAATAAACAAATCTCAAGGAATCTTCATTAAATTTTTCCACGGGCGTCTGATGACATACTACAAGGATCGCAGATGGTGGCGGAAACTGGTTTTTCATTGTAGCATAATGTATTCATAAGAAAATAACTTAGCTTCCGCGTAGCTTGCTTAGAAAATGGCAATCAGTCGTCCATTTAAGAGCGAGGGAGCTTCCAGTGTGAAGTTCAGTGGATTAGAGAAAGAGAGAAGGAAAAGAAAAGTAGCTTTATTTTATTTTATTTTAATTTATTTTGTTTTATTTTATTTTTTACCCATTGGTCTGTATTTAGGGAATGCTGGTGAGGCGAGTTTGCAATTCGTGGATATAGATCTATAAAGCGTATTCATTCCGAGTCTGTCACAGATTCCTCTCTCTCTCTCTCTCTCTCTCTCTCTCTCTCTCTCTCTCTCTCTCTCTCTCTCTCTCTCTCTCGTTTATTCTGCGATGACTGCAAAAATCTTCGCAGCTTTCTTCAAGGACATAACATTCATTTCTTATTCAAAATTTTCATTTAATTAACTCTCTATTACAGGAGACACGGACCGCTACCTTTCCATTTCCACAAGAGAAAAAAAAAAAAGCAAAAATAAAAGAAAATAAACAAATGAATAAAATTATCACATTCCAACACGGCTATTGTTCTGTCTCCCACACAGCTGTTGTTCATCAGACTGCGTTTACATATTCTTGAAATGGTGGAATTCTTAGATTTTTTCTACATATTCTCTTTCTCTTGAAGTTTTATTTGAGAACAGGATGCAAAATCATAAGCGTGTTAATTTTATACTGAAGGAATATAACTATTTTTAACCATAATCATGATCAAATGTTCTGAAATAGCTCTCTACACAAGTATGTGGCAAATGGTGACAGATTTGACAGCGTCTGCTGTGACATACCTTTCATAAATAAACTAAATATCGCATAACTTAAGGTTCTTTGAGCTGCAGCCCCTTTCGTTCCTTTAACTGCACCTCCATTCATATTCTCTTTCTTCCATCTTACTTTCTACCCTCTCATAACAACTGATTCATAGTGCAACTGCTTTGAGATTTTCCTCCCGTTACACCTTTCAAACCTTCTACTGTCAATTTCCGTTTCAGCGCTGAATGACTTCGTAGATCCCAGCGCTTGGCCTTTGGCCTAAATTCTATAGTCAATTCAATTCTGAACTAAATATCACTACTAACAGTCGGCAATTTCCCACCACCTGTAACGCTTTCGTTAAGAACAAAAAATTGATTATATCTCGGGCGAGCGATATCCACTTATATCCATCTAGTATCTACTTATTTTATCAGCTACGTCGCCAGTCTGAATTTCCTTCAGTGAACATTTCGTGATACCAGCTCTAGAGGAGCTTAGCACCGAGCTCACAACGGGAAGGGATCGCTTATAATAGCAGACGGATGATTGGATGAAGCTCAAACCAGCTCGTCCTGAATTCGGAGATAACTCTAGGAGAGAAACGTTGGTTTTCCCAGGGCCAAAGGTATCTGGGTTGAGCCCCTATCAAAAGTGCTATTAAAGCATCCCATTTTAGTTGACGAATAGAGTACAGTGTTAGGTAAAAGAATCTTAGCATCAATAAGGAAGAAGTAATAAAAGGATTCAGTTAGTAAACAAAAGCAAAAATTTACCAAAAAAATTTACCACAGTGTTAGGCAAAAGAATCTTAGCATTAATAAGGAAAAAGCAATAAAACAATTCAGTACAAAAAATAAAAACATTAGAGCACAGTGTTGGTAAACAATACCTCAACATCAATAAGTAATAAGTAATTAAGGAATTTCGTGTTAGTAAAATGAATCTTAGCTTCAATAAGTGCAGTAAAAAATATGTTAGAGCTGATAAATTATAAATAGTAATAGAATTTAGTACAAAAAACCACTGGTTTATTTCCCTATCTGTAAAGACAAACACCAGTATTTGCTTTAATTCACTTTATTATAGATTCACATCAGATGTAGAGATTTCGTTTCCTCATTAAGGAATAACAGAATTGACATTATTGGCCGCGGTGGTACCATGAGAGAATTTAGAATTGCAACGCGTCCCTGTTTGGGAGGGTCGCTAATCAGTACTGGATATCTTGATGAGAGAGAGAGAGAGAGAGAGAGAGAGAGAGAGAGAGAGAGAGAGAGAGAGATAAATGAGGACTAAAATAAATCGTCACAAAAACATCTTGAAACATGAACAATTATGGGAATGCTACTCAATGTATAACTCTCCACAGTTTAATATCTTGAATTATATTATTGATAATATATTGTGCCTTCTTATTTTAGCTATTTACAGTTATACGTATACATACATTCATACATACATACATACATACATACATACATATATATATATATATATATATATATATATATATATATATATATATATATATATATACATTCATACATACATACACACACATATATACGATACCTTTTATGCTTACATGATGTTTATGCTCGTAAATATTCTAGAATAACTCATGCATTTCTACAATTTCCGTTCTAGTTGTAGGAAACAAGAACAACAATTACAATTTGACCCGCCCCTCAAAAAAAAATAAAACACAAAACCTTCAAATCAAAGCAAAACAACAAAAGCATCACAATTTAAAACCAGCCCGCCCGCCAAAAAAGAATATTTTCAATGAAGGGGGAAAGCAGGAAACAGGACATTTAAACGCGCGCACATCGGAACCCCGCTATAGTGAACCACCGACTCCTTTCAAACACCTCAATAGACGAGGGGCGGAGTTTGAATGAACTCAGGTGTTCAGCTGACCTTGAACTTGAGGGCAGGATTTAATCCATTCATTCTTCAAGGCAGTTAAAGAGATTCGATCATTCTTGGCCGAGCCTTGTGATCGAAGGCATTTAAACCTCTTCCCTCACACAGCCCCAGAGTTGCCATTTCGGTGTTGCCATTCAGTGGGGTACATTTTTATTTACCTTGGGATTTTAAAATTTTTCGGAAAAAGTTTATGTTAATTATTTTTATTCGATTTTCTGATGATCGTAGGTATAAGAAATGATCCATTTCACGCCTTAGAAGGGTGCTACCTTATTTAACCACAAGATTACTAAAATGTATTATAAGGAAGGTGTAATTTGCACTGAAGACATAACCCATGCGCATTTGACATCGGTATCTTAATTATCATTTTCTGTGTTCCAATTATATACAATTAATTACCTGGACCATTCACAGTAAACAATATCTCTGATTGTATGTAAATTATCTTTAGTGTGACTTCCATATTTAAAAGTTCAGCGCTCACACTGTACCACGATTAATATAAAACTTGTCTTTCACAATTTTTTATTCCTTAAACAAAATAAAGATCTTAACCAAATGAAACAAGACAGCAAAACTGTAACACTTTCCACTCTGAAAATTTGTTTTCCTATTTTTTTTTATTTTTAGAAGTCAATACAAATCAAGGTTATTCAAATGCCAGGAAATTTTTCATAGAGATTCTCCAATGGTTCTGCAATATTCCCCGTTTTCCTCGTAGCCTGGTAGCTGTGCATTTGCACGGCTTTCAAAGCTCGGATTTGCACTTTCTTTTCCAGGAGAAAGGAAAAAAGTGAAAGGCGCACTTTCATGGTGCGTTTCAAAGGGAGTGAATAGCAGATGACGAAATCGATTTCTTAGAGTTTAATGTTATTTTTAATAACTCTCTCTCTCTCTCTCTCTCTCTCTCTCTCTCTCTCTCTCTCTCTCTCTCTCTAATACACACTCATACTTATATATATATATATATATATATATATATATATATATATATATATATATATATATATATGTGTGTGTGTTTGTGTGTGTAATTGAATGTCCTTTACTACAACTGAACAGTGTTCTATGAAGTTGAAAAGTCCCATAAAACAGTATTCACACGACAAAACCATATATTTCAATTAACCAACTTCTGTAATCCTGAATCAGTGTTACAAAAGCTTTTTCTAAGCTATGTTGTGTAAACGGTATAATATATATATATATATATATATATATATATATATATATATATATATATATATATATATATATGTATATATATATATATATATATATATATATATATATATATATATATATATATATATATATATATATATAGTTAATATATATATATATATATATGATGAAAACTTTCGTTTCTTCATCGGTTCCCTAACTTTAGCTGGTTCATTAACTTCACTTTTGCAATTTTTTTCCAATCCTTACAGATTTTAACTTGTGAATACAGCGAGTGTTGTCCGCGCTTCTTCAGGACTGTAATCTCAGTCCAGTTCGTTATTATTGCTGTATCTCTTATTTTCTGTGAAAGAAAACTATTGTGCCGGTTTTGTCTGTCCGTCCGTAATTTATTCTGTCCGCATTTTTCTGTCCGCCCTCAGATTTTACAAACTACTGAGGCTAGAGGGCTGCAAATTGGTATGTTGATCATCCATCCTCCAATCATCAAACACACCAAATTGCAGCCCTCTAGCCTCCTCAGTAGTTTTTATTTCATTTAAGGGTAAATTTAGCCATAATCGTGCTTCTGGCAGTAGTTAAAGTTTCGTGGGCCGCGGCTCTTACAGCATTATACCGAGACCACCGAAAGATAGATCTATTTTCGGTGGCCTTGATTATATGCTGTAGTGGCATTTTTTTACTTGTTTATCTTTCCAGTGAATTTCCCTCCCTTATCACCAACATACTGCAATTATTCAAGCTTTTTAGTGTTTTGAATTCATATCCACGCCTATAAGCTTCCAAAAGAATCTCTAGAGGTCACAATTCAACCTGACTTCAAGAACGCCACCTCCCTCTCTCTCTCTCTCTCTCTCTCTCTCTCTCTCTCTCTCTCTCTCTCTCTCTCGCTTCCTGGATAATCAACGATGTTACGTTGCCGAGTGTGTGAGGGATATCACAAATAACTAGGGAATCCATTAGCCAAAAACAACAGCATCGTGAGCATTTAATGGTGTCCTTGCTAGGATAGGTGCAATTTCTATGGCAGTGGTTTTTATGCTTTTTAATGTATGCACCCCTTTCAAATCAGCAGTCAGTTCTCGCAACCCCTGAGTTGCTGAAATAAAAAAAGCTAAAATGCAAAGTTGATATGATGTGTGTTAATAATAATAATAATAATAATAATAATAATAATAATAATAATAATATTATTATTATTATTATTATTATTATTATTATTATTATTATCGTACTGTAGAATTCACGGATAGGAACGAACAGCATTATAGCATTATGACCTTCGGGAGAGAGAGAGAGAGAGAGAGAGAGAGAGAGAGAGAGAGAGAGAGAGCACAAATTCTGGTATTCATTAAAGAGGTAGGCCTGGGTGGGAACTAAGTGGCCACATCTGCATTAAAGTGGACTAGTCGATGGTATACCTGGCTTCAAAAAAGTGAGAATGATTATTTTCGGTCGTCGCGATCGAGTGGCACTTTTGAAAAGCCTATTTATCATGATACAAAATACTCGTAAATACTAACAGCTCATTCCACGGAGCCTTGCATAGTCTTTACACTTTTCAAAGAAGTGAAAATCACCATACTACCATTTTCGATTGTCGTGATCGAGTGGTACTTTTAAAAAATCCACTTCTTGTCATAAAACACTTCGAAATATTCCAAACTCATTTCACACGGCCTTTTGCACCGTCTTTATACTAAGTAACGATATGTTTTAGGAGCTCGAATCCATTATCTTTCTTCAGGACTTGAGCTCTTGGGGTTCAGCGCGAGCTAAAAGGACCTCATCCAATCTTCCAGCTTCTATTATAAGGGATTTCCTCTATCGTGTGATCAGTGCTGGCTCCCACCACCGGTAATTACGATGCGTTTACCGAATGAAATTCAGATTTGGGCCATATCGAAATAAAAGGCTAGAATACACAAAGAATTTTTTGTGAATATTATATCACTTGCCTGTATGCTTCATAACGTTTTCTTTTTTTTTTTTTTTTGGCGTGGGAAAGTGAGGAGATTAAGGAAATTTGCTGAGGGTACAGTATGACGGATGTTAATAGTAAAAAGAAATAGATTTATCAGTGACCTGATTTCTTTGTTGGGAATTAGGCTTGACACACATGCGCACGTTTGCACACCCTCCCCCCCTCTCTCTCTCCCTCTTTCTCTCTCTCTCTCTCTCTCTCTCTCTCCCTCACACACACACACACACACGTGTGTATATAAATATATATATATATATATATATATATATATATATATATATGTGTGTGTATATATATATATATATATATCAATGTGTATATATATGTATGTATACATGTGCATGTATACATTTTTGTGTATATATATATATATACATATATATAATTTCGATTCATTATCTCCCTCTACACTATTCTCTGATGAAATGTTAATTGTGAGAAGGAAGAATAGATATAAAATCAAGAGTCTTGTTTGCAGCCTTGCTAGAACAGATTTCGTAACAAATGTAATCATAATATAATTATTTTCAGTGTCCCAGTTACGAAATGTGGCGCAAAGATAAACTCTCTACGAGGTAGAATTTACCTGAATGAATCACTTTTTTATTCATAATTTGTATTGGTTTCTTAAGAGGTTACGATTAAAGGTGAACAAAGTGAGAGTGAAGGATGACAGTTGTTGATCCGTTGTATTGAATGCCGTTATGCGCAAGGCCATATCAGCATTGTCTTTATTTGGGTTTTGCAAATTTAGATTGGATATTGCATGGAAATATTCTGCAAATCTCGAATTCGTGTTTTATGTAAAGTATTACCTCAAATTCATTTGCTCCTTTGATAGAATCAAAAGGCATATTACAAATGATACAAGATATTAAATTATAGTATTTTAGAACAGAATAAGCCATGAAAAGGAATAAAAACAATAATACGCTACTTTTGTGGAGCTGATATTTTTAGAAAAAATATTGGTCCAACAGGTTTTGTTTTCAGAGTTTTTCAATTTCCCTTCTTTTGCAGATTCTTCCGCTGTGATACGTCAGAGCAATATTATCCCTCTTTGGGGAAAATATTACCACTTGTGTTTCGTTTTCATTGTATTATATCTCAATGATTTTTCCCGGTCGTTTACAGAAATGTCGTCATGACTGTATTTGTTCAAGAACGTCTTCTGTAACGCGGTTCAAATTGAAACGTCATATAAACTTGACATCTTAATGTTTAGAATTAGTTATTTTTTCCATCAGTCATCGAAACTTATTATTTTTTGTTAAAACGTTATCTCGAGTAGTCTTGATAAACTATATTTCATATCAGTAAAAGACTCATAGAACTGGGGATGAGATAACTGCACCTCTCTCTCTCTCTCTCTCTCTCTCTCTCTCTCTCACTCTCTCTTTATAATGATCTAATTTACCCTTTCGCTTTTTTGTGTCTTAGTCATAATCGAAGAATTCTTTTTCCTTCATCACTTGAATTTACTGTTTCATCAAAGACACCAAAAAAAATGCTGAATTTGAGTGTTTTTTTTTTTTTAAACGAACGTCCCTCTTAGTAAGACGCAACGACTCCGTGATTAATTCGAACCTGCGACATTCGAAGACCTGCAGAATTCCTTTGAATAAAAAGAAACTAACGAAATCTTACGAATATAAATCCAGCCCCGATGACCAGGAAAACCAGAAAAGGCTACTTTAGAAATCCCCCGTTTCATCAAAGGGAAATAAATTTCTGATTATCTGCAAAGTTCCTCCGTGAAAGACTGCGAGATTTATAGATGCAAGCTCCTTCCGCCTGGACGTCGGGAAAATGAATGATAATCTGGGTTTTCCTCCATTTCGGGACTGAGTACGATTGTGGGGGGGAAATGAATGACCACAAGACACGACCCTAAATCGTTCTCAGATAGAGAATGAGTCGATGATAATCTTCTCGAAGCGGGTTTAAATCATTTACACGTAAGAAGGCCAATAAAATTATGAATTATTTTCACGTGTAGGCCTGACATGAGCGGAGGTTTTCTTATCTTTCGTAAGCAGGATAGCGTCAACAATTCAGTGTTGAAGCCAGTTCAGAAGTTTGTTATCATTGCTGTCCGTTCAGTGTGTAGAGGGATTCCCGTGAATGACTGCGGAAGTTTATGCATTATACATATCTGTAGAATGACAGGCATACATGCATACTCATGCATTACATAAACGCATACACGCAATATATATATATATATATATATATATATATATATATATATATATATATATATATATATATATATATATATATATATATATATATATATATATGTATGTATGTATAAATTTAGAATTTCTGACTCACGTCAGAATCGAACCCAGGTCTTTCAATTGAAGGAGAAGACTGCTGCCAACCAAGCCACACAAGTCATAAAAGAAGTTGGAACCTAGGTACCACCGTACCTAAGGCTTTACCTGGGCAGGCTAACTGCCTTGCATACCAACGTGTTTTCCCCAACTGAAAGACTTGAGTTCGATCCTGATGTGAGTCAGAAATTTATTTCCGTTCCACACGTGATTGTGTGTTGATTATTTCTAATATATATATATATATATATATATATATATATATATATAATTATATATATATATATATATATATATATATATATGCATATATACATATATATATATATATATATATATGTATGTATGTATATATATGTATATGTATATGTATATGTATACGCGTGTGTATGCTAGTATGTGTCAATGCATTCAGACATGAGTGAACGAATTATGATTAAATGTACGTTACATCTAGCATAGAGATATTAAGAAAAATGGTAAATTTTTAACATATCTTAAGCTTTGTACAAAAAGATTCTAATTACATTACGATAACCCTTCCGTTGCATTACAGTAAACTTAATGATCGAATTACTTCAATTTCCTGTTTCAGTGGCATTTTATAAGACATGCTTTAAAGATCTCTATTTATTTATTTAGGAAGAGAGAGAGAGAGATAGAGAGAGAATTATTTTAATTTGCTATTTCAATGGTGTTTTATATGAGACTCTTCAAAGAAATTTATTTAATTTTTATTCACTTATCTATTTAGAGAGAGAGAGAGAGAGAGAGAGAGAGAGAGAGAGAGAGAGAGAGAGAGAGAGAGAGAGAGAGAGAGAGAGAGAGAGAGAGAGAGAGAGAGAGAAAGAGAAAGAAATTTTAATTTTCTATTTCGATAGAGTGTTTACAAGATGCTCATCAAAGATATTTACTTATTTATTTACTCACTTATTTATTTATGTAGCTATTTATTTATTTATTTATTTATTTAGAGAGAGAGAGAGAGAGAGAGAGAGAGAGAGAGAGAGAGAGAGAGAGAGAGAGAGAGAGAATTTCTTTCATTTCCTATTTCAATGGTGTTGTATAAGATACTCTTTCACGTCATTTATTTATTTATTTTACTTATTTATCTATTTTTTTATTTATTTATTTATTTATTTATTTATTTATTTATTTATTTATTTATTTATTTATTTATTTATTTATTTATTTATTTATTTGTTTAGAGAGAGAGAGAGAGAGAGAGAGAGAGAGAGAGAGAGAGAGGAGAGAGAGAATTACTTTCGTATTAGAAACTGAAAAATACATCTATTTGCTATTTCAATGGTGTTTTACAAGATACTCGTTCAAGACCTCTTTATTTATTTAGGAAGAAGAGAGAGAGAGAGAGAGAGAGAGAGAGAGAGAGAGAGAGAGAGAGAGAGAGAGAGAGAGAGAGAATTGCTTTAATCTCCTATTTCAAAAGTGTTTTAGAAGAGACTCCTCAAAGGCATTTACTCATTTATTTATTCAGTTATTTATTTATCTAGCTACAGAGTAAGAGAGAGAGAGAGAGAGAGAGAGAGAGAGAGAGGGAGAGAGGTTATAAATAACCGAAACCTTTTAAGCAAGGGCGTTAGGGTTGCTACCAACGACATGCAGGAGGGAAGGAACCTTTTCGTTCTTCTTTTTTATTTCATTCGAATGAAATATCTCTTACAACTTTGAGCCCTCGGGAACCTCGATGAAATATGTAATGCTCAATAAACTTTTTACTTCCGTGTCTTCCTCCGAGCTCAAAAGACGCCCGTAGAGGAATTAAAATGCCGTGGGAGTTATATCCCAACCACACGTTCATTTGCATCTTAAGAAGAGCTGAGAGACTCCTATTAGAATATGCATTTTTTTTATCCGTGGTCGTAATTATGTGTTCTGCAAGTATTCCCCTAATTTGATTCGTACATCTAACTTTGGGACTTTCAATGAGTCTACAGATCCATAACTTTAAGACTTCCAGTCAGTCTCATAGAGAGCTAGAAAAGTACTCTTTTTGAGACTTCCAGTCAGTCTCATAGAGAGCTAGAAAAGTACTCTTTTTGAGACTTCCAGTCAGTCTCATAGAGAGCTAGAAAAGTACTCTTTTTGAGACTTTCAGTCAGTCTCATAGAGAGCTAGGAAAAATACCTCTTTTTAAGACTTCCAGTCAGTCTCATAGAGAGCTAGAAAAATCCCTCTTTTTAAGATTTCCAGTCAGTCTCCCAGAGAGCTAGAAAAATCCTTCTTTTTAAGACTTCCAGTCAGTCTCACAGAGAGCTAGAAAAATACCTCTTTTTAAGACTTCCAGTCAGTCTCATAGAGAGCTAGAAAAATCCCTCTTTTACAGACTTCCAGTCAGTCTCATTAAGAGCAAGAAAAATCCCACTTTTTCAGACTTCCAGTCAGTCTCACAGAGAGCTAGAAAAATCCCTCTTTTTAAGACTTCCAGTCAGTTTCACAGAGAGCTAGAAAATAATTCTTTTAAAGACTTCCTGTTAGTCTCATAGAGAGCTAAAAAAATCCCTCTTTTAAAGACTTCCAGTCAGTCTCATAGAGAGCTAGAAAAATCCCTCCTTTTAAGACTTCCAGTCAGTCTCATAGAGAGCTAGAAAAATCCCTCTTTTTAAGACTTCCAGTCAGTCTCACAGAAAGCTAGTAAAATCCCTCCTGTTTCATGCTTTCTCCTTTTCTGTTTCCTCACAATCAAAATACGCAACAAAACAGGAGAATGAAGGAGAGAGAGGAAGACTGAAAATCGGAGAAATCGTCTGAAGCCTCAACGGGGCCATTTCTATCAGAGCAAAATACAGGCACGTCATTCTAACCGGTGGATGGAATACATTAAGGAGAATATAAAAGTTAGTGGAGTGTACAATAAAGAAAAGGGGAAACGCAGTTTTACGAGATCGTGTTTTGGGGGTCGGAGGAATGGGGACTTAGGTCAAAAAGTCACAGATGTTTGTAGAAAACGTTGGGAGTTTTACAGGAGACTCGGTAATGGATTTGCCTTTACGAAAAATGGAAGAACAAAGCGAGGTTGGAAGTACTCGGCTTTTAGCATTTGAGAGGAGTTTTGGAAAGAATCTCCTCAACGTGGAAAATAACGAAGACTGAAGCACTTAGGCAGCAACAAATAAAGTGATGAAAACGGAATACAAAAACATCAGTGATTCATGAGATGTATAATTCATCAGAGTACAATTTAGTGATTGAGATACCTCCTCAAAAGTTTAGGGAATAGAATTCATGAAAATGGCATACGAAAACATGAGTGATTCATGTGAATATAATTCGTCAGGAGTACAACTTAATGAATGAAATACCTCACAGATTCTATTAAATCGAAGAGAAATTCATAAAGAATGATTTTTAAAATGTTCAGTATGTAATTCACGGGGTCCTTAGCTAAAGCATAATGTTAAAATCGTTAAGAACTGAAACAGTGGATTTTCGGAAAAAAAAAAAATATAAGTGGCTCTGGCTTCATAAAAGCAAGGTGACTGATTGGAAAATTATTTTTATCGCTGAAAAAAAAAAACTTCTTTGATATATATATACATATATATATATATATATATATATATATATATATATATATATATATATATATATATATATATATATATATATATATATATATATATATATATATATATATATATATATATATATATATATATATATATATATTATATATATATATACATATATATATATATATATATATATATATGTGTGTGTGTGTGTGTGAGTGTGAGTGTGTGTGTGTATGAAAGAGAGATAAACGGATCTTTCACGACGGAGGAACCTCCTTAAACACAAGAGTATTCAGGTAATCCAAAATTACGTCCTCAGAAATCTACAGGAAAAAAAGGAACTATTGCTATCTCTATGTCCAACTCATAATGGGAAAACAAATCTTCGACCCAAAACAGATCAACATCTTCATCTCTGACGAATCTGTTGACGCCTCCCGCGAATAAATCAGCATGCAAATGAAGAGTCTTCCATTCAATGGGCTGTTTGTATTCAATTAAGAGATTTTGCTTATATACATTAGATGGAGGGACCCACCGGTCCTCTTTGGGGTTTCTCAATGACCGGGAAACACCTGCGTTCTCCTTGCATTTTAATGATTCACTTATATTTTTATCTATATATTTATTCATTTGTCCTTTTATCTATATATTTTTATCTGTATATTTATCATTTTGTTTTATCTATGATATAGATTGTTTATTAATTTGAATTTTTATCTATATATTTATCATTTTGTCTTATCTATATCTTTATTAATTTGACTTTTTATCTATATATTTATTAATTTGTCTTTTATCTATATATTCTATCTATGTATTTATTAATTTGTCTTTTTATCTATATATTTATCAATTTGTCTTCTTATCTATATATTTATTAAATTGTCTTTATATCTATATATTTTTATCTGTATATTTATTAACTTGTCATTTTATCTACTCTATATATTTACTAATTTGTCTTTTTATCGATATATTTTATCTATATATTTATTAATTTGTCTTTTTATTTATATATTTTTATCTATATATTTAGTAATCAGTCTTTTTATCTATATATTTATTCATTTGTCTTTTTATCTATATATTTTTATCTATACAGCTATTAATTTGTCTTTTTATCTATACATTTATTTTTATTAGTTTGTCAATTTATTGTTTCGTTTCTAATAAGTGCGATCTCTTCTTTCTACGTTTCCCCTTCCTACCTTCTGTTACTCCTTTCTAAGGAACACCACATTCTTTTTAAGCTTGAATTTCAAATCAGCGGTCCCTGTGGGCGGGTTATTCCACATGAATTGGGATCATCTTCTGAATAATAATAATAATAATAATAATAATAATAATAATAATAATAATAATAATAATAATAATAATAATAATAATTTTTTGTAGATAAGAGATGGCAAGGAAGGCAAGTGACAGGATAGTGTCTGTTAAGAGAGAGAGAGAGAGAGAGAGAGAGAGAGAGAGAGAGAGAGAGAGAGAGAGAGTTAGTATGCTTATTGGAAATGTTTTGTAACAGAATGACCGATCCTCTTGCAGGGAAAACTGATGGCAAGTGAAGGATTAATATGAATATATTTTGACAATCTCGACAAATATATGAAGTATTCACGGAACCCCCTTTTTGTAGTTGAATTAAAAACTCGACAAACACTTTGGCATTTAAACTATTTATCTTATTGTTTATCTTATTGTTCTACTTTATGTATACTTTTTTTTTATCTTACGTGAAATATTTTCAAGAAAACGTTAAGTGTACGAATCCTCTTTATATTTTATTTTCTAGACCTTATCTCACGAACTGGTACTTCCCTAATCGAGTGTCCATCATCTGTCATAATTTCTATATATTTATTTTTACCTTATAAAGAAATATTCAACCTATAGCATTTATTCCTTTATCTTGTTTCATCAAGTGTTGCCTACTTTATAGAAATTTGACCAACGCATAGCTTATCAAAATCTCATAAAACGGTAAACTAAAATTCAGGAATGAGATTTATATATTTCATACATTGAGAACATTCAAGATGTAATGAACTAAATTATTTTTTCAGATCTAATTATTCCTTATCACTTCGTCAGAAAGAGAATATTAGTTAATGCTGTTAAATATTATTGCAGCGTTTACATGTGTCTACGCATAAACTCAAAAACATTCCACGTATATCACATGTATAAATGTACCTAGTGTGGTTTCATGAAGGTAATGTCAAAATTCTTGTCGTCAGTCATAAATAATTGTCGAAGTTTTTAAAAACTCTACGGCAATGACGCGCCTTGTTTCAATTTCTTACACCCTTTTTCTCTTTTTCTTGTACATTAAAAAATGTTAATCAAAAACCAAACATAATTTTTTACGCAATCAAGCAAACAAACAAACGATATAAATAAACATTAAAGCTTAAAAATTAACCCCTTCTCCGAGACGATAAAATGCCCGAGAAAGTCATTATGTTTGTTTATGAAATATGCAAAAAGAAAGCTTTACGGACGAGCGGCCTTCAATAAACCAAGAAGGTGGATCACTTACAAGTTGTTCATTAACTGGAAAGTCATTTCAGACGTTCCCTAAATAACAAAATTCATTCCTTTCCATCTCGACGATTCATCAATTTCTGCTTGAGAAGCCAGAGCGCGAATGTAAAAGGGAAGTCATCAGCTGTTCAGAAGAGAGAGAGAGAGAGAGAGAGAGAGAGAGAGAGAGAGAGAGAGAGAGAGAGAGAGAATCACAGCATCAGTGAAATGAATTTTTCACTTAAACAGTCTGAAATAAAGAGAGAGAGAGAGAGAGAGAGAGAGAGAGAGAGAGAGAGAGAGAGAGAGAGAGAGAGAGAGAGAGAATCACAGCACCGGTAACGCTGCCAGTGATTTTAGTTTTCCCTCAGAGGCTGAAATATAGGCGTTTATTCTCCCGGCTCGTGTTTTCCCCAGATTCTTGCAAACTTTCTTCATTATGCTTCTTCCTTCTGCGTTAAGGCACACATTTTCTTAAACTGGTCTTGATCCATATTCATCTTTTATAAACAAAAATTCTATTTGCTTATGTCGTTGTTATGCTTTGGACGTTCGTGTACTCGAGTAACACAAAAGAATATATGTTACCTAAGAGGAAACAAATATTCAAAAATACTCGGACTGGTAAGTTTGGAACGTGGTCCATTATAACTTTCATAATCAGGAAGTCAGTCACGGGCATAATCATTATTCATGTCGAGAGGTCTGAAATGAGAAACCTTTTTTTCAGAAGGAAAGAAATATTTCCCCGTTACCGAAGTGATACACCGGTTTTTCTTCGGTAAAGTGAATTGGACCTTGTTTTTTTTAGTTAAACAAGTGCATTATACTTACATTTAATGTATAAACGTACTCATATATGAAGCTGGTCATTTTATTTTAGAGTAATTTCAGCCAGTTTTAATGATGAATAATTTTCTGTAACTAGTAGGCTTTAGGACTTTTCAGTCTTCTGTAAAAGAAAACTAGTTTCCCGGCTTTGTCTGTCCGTCCGCACTTTTTCTGTCCGCCCTCAGATCTTAAAAACTACTGAGTCTAGAGGGCTACAAATTGGTATGTTGATCATCCACCCTCCAATCATCTAACATACCAAATTAAAGCCCTCTAGCCTCAATGGTTTTTATTCTATTTAAGGTTAAAGTTAGTCTTAATCGTGCTTCTGACAACGGCATAGGATATGCCACCACCGGTCCGAGGTTAAAGTTTCATGGGCCGCGGCTCATAGAGCATTATACCGAGACCCCGGAAAGATAGATCAATTTTCGGTGGCCTTGATTATACGCTGTAGCAGCCGTACAGAAAACTCGGTTGCGCCGAGGAAACTTCGGCGCATTTTTTACTCTGGATCGTATAATTGAACTCCTACCAAATAACTGAACTCTATGCCAACAAAATTAATGCATAACTTTATCAAGTTCAGAACTGAAGTACATTCACGCGAAGTTAGTGATCTCTTTAATGTCACCCAGGGAATGCATGGACCAAGTTTTAACAAATTCTGTGAAGGCCATTTCTTCTGAAAGTATTCACAAATGTTAATAATATTAACGACACAAGAGAAAACATGTGGGCCTTTCAGTTTAGTTGGCTAAGAGAAATGTAGTAGTAAAAATTATTATTATTATTATTATTATTATTATTATTATTATTATTATTATTATTATTATTATTATTATTATTGGAGAAACAAACCTACAGTTATCTACAGGTACAAATATATATATATATATATATATATATATATATATATATATATATATATATATATATATATATATATGTACAGTATATGTATATATACAGATTCCAGAAAGCTCTCTGTATAGATTTGTTTCTAATATATTTGAATCCATACATAACTGTAGATTTGTTTCTGTATTTCCAGACTCATGCTACTTTGAGAAATTATTATTATTATTATTATTATTATTATTATTATTATTATTATTATTATTATTATATACCGTACATTAAGTGGCACGTGATATATTTTGTAAAACCCTATTACATATTTTCAACCAGAAGAACCAACATATCCTTGTGTTAGCCAAGTTAACAGGGGAAAATGTCCTCCATTTTATAATTTATACGATGCACGGAACACATCCATACATACGAAAAAATATACTGCATGCGTACGGCACGAAAACAAACAAATGAAGTATTTCCTGGTGTATGAGGAACTCGAATACATAACAACGCATCAGAGACTGTGGCACTGTGGCGCACACACAGCGAGTGTGACGGGGCGGGAGTGAGAAAACAGCACGGACGAAAAACTTTTCAAATTGCGTTAGGAATACATGAAGAGCCGAATGGACGGACAGTTGGGGGAACAGTGTGCTTTCTGCGCAGGAGGAATCATTCCGAATTTCGTTAGCATAAATAAGAACGAATATTCGTAGAGCACACTGTACCCCTCTGCAGGTTTTATGTCTGTTATTTAGTCGTCCTATTTCTGGTTACGGTCAGTTTTCTAAAGCCTTGCCCTGTCTGTTGCCGTTCATATTCCTATTCCCGTTCATGTTTTGTCGCGTTTTATTTTCCGTTTTCAAATGTTGCGTTTGAATTCCCATTCCTGGTCGTTGATTGCGAGGAAGGAACTATGGTCTGAGATTTTACGAAAATGAAAAAGTTCTTCCCATACCTCGTGGCTTTAAGTATTCCTGCCATTAACCGGAAATATAGCTTGTAAATAATTTTATACAGAAGATTCAAAACAGGATTTATGGTACTTCTGATGATGCTATTGCTTTAAAAGCAATAATAATAATAATAATAATAATAATAATAATAATAATAATAATAATGAAGCAATTCCACAGTTATGTATATGTGCATATATTTGAAGATAAATCAACATAGATAGCTTTCGAGAACTTGTTCGATTCCCCTTTTCAGTAACTGTGGATTTGCCTCTCCATCTTAAGACTTACTATGAGCATTTTTTAGCAATGATGATAATAAAATCGAAAGAATAAACAACACCTGAAATCATAACAGGAAAGAGGGGATACCGGTATATGAAACGCTGATGCAGCTCGTGAGTAATGGTAGGAAGGCGGCATCTTGCAGCAGCGTCAGTCGGCAGATGTTTGTAGGAGGTAATATCTCGGAGAAGAAATTGGGTGAGGGGACCAAGAGGAGGAGGAGGAGGAGGTAGAGGAGGTGAGGAGGAGATTGAAAGTAAGGAAAGATGGATAGCATTGATGAAGATGATGATGACAACGACGATTAGGAAGAAGAGATGAAGCCTGGGACACGGGTCTGGATAAAAAAAAAAAAAATAAAACTAAACAAGAGAACATGAACAGTAATGATGGAGCATCAGGTGAAGTGGTGGGGCACATGGAGTGGGTATGAAAGAATAGAAGGAAAGAAGCAAAGGAAAAGAAATGAGAGGAATAAAGCAAACGGGATGTTTGAGATCCTAGAAAGGATGGACAGTAACACTCAAAAGTCACAGGAGATGGAGAGTAAAGGAAGCGGAAAGGATTTAAAAGACGATGAAATGGGGAATTAGAGCAATATAAAATGAAGAACGACGTGGGGCATCTGAAAGGGAGATGATGGAAGGGGATGGAGGAGAAGTAAGAGAAACTAAGATAATAAAATCTAGGAGATGCCAGAGACCAGAGAGTAAAAGAAATGGAAGAAGAAAAATGAGGGAGGAATAAAAATGAAATACGCATGATGATGAAAGTAAAATAATAGGAATAAAAGAACACTTGCAAAGGAAACAGAGAGAGAGAGAGAGAGAGAGAGAGAGAGAGAGAGAGAGAGAGAGAGAGAGAGAGAGAGAGTAAAAATGGTTACAGGGCGCGGGGGACAGGTCAAAAGAAGTGCCAGAGTGTCTGTGTTAAAAGTGCCAGGGATGAAAGTTCAATATGAAGCAATTTGTTGATGACGTAAAAACAAAAAGTTCAAAGGTTGAAGAAAATAAAAAAAAAAGAGAAGAGAATGTTTGGGACACTGTCAGCAGAGAAAAACGGGAACAGGAAAGGATTCGATTAATGGGAAGCGAGTAGGGAAAAATAGCAAATTGCCTGTGGAGGGACAAAAATGATAGAAAATTCAGAAGTTCAAACATTTATTGAGATTAATCTGTAACGGCACCCTGAGCCCGCCTTCACAGCCAAAGGCCAGTCCCTTATCAAGAAACAAAGTGGAACTCAAGCAATATATTCTAAGTTTAATTTAAAATATTGATAATACCATTTCATTTGTGTTCATTATTTCACTGACCCCGTCTTCATAGCCAAAGGCCAGTCCCTTATCATGAGACAAAGTGGAACTCAAGCAATGTCTTCTAATTCTAATTCCAATCTAAAATAATTATAATACCGTTTCGTCTGTGCTCATTAATTCACTGAGCCTGTCTTCACAGCCAAAGGTCAGTCCCTTATCATGAAACAAAGTGGAACTCAAGCAGTGTATTCTAATTCTAATCTAAAATAACTATAATATCAGCTCGTTTGAGTTCATTAATTCATTCATTTTTACCTGGAAATGACAAGAAACGTATATATCTTATTTCAGATTACTTCGCCCGTAAAAATCAGTTCCGTGATGGCTATTCATTTTCATTTTGAATTACCTCCTCTGTCACCATCCCTTTCTCTATCAGGAGTTAATGAGCTTTCAGCAATGGAGTGTCTCCCATCTCTCTCTCTCTCTCTCTCTCTCTCTCTCTCTCTCTCTCTCTCGTGTTTGTGTTTGTGCGTGGTTAAAAGTCCCTGAACTAATGTTCAGAAATGATGCAAATGGCTCTGATTTTCTCTCTCTCTCTCTCTCTCTCTCTCTCTCTCTCTCTCTCTCTCATGTGTATGCTTGTACGTGTGTTTGTGTGCGTGGTTAAAAGTCCCTGAAATAATGTTCTGAAATGTTGAAAATGGCGCTCTCTCTCTCTCTCTCTCTCTCTCTCTCTCTCTCTCCCCATGTGTATGCTTCTTGTACGTGTGCTTTTGTGCGCAGTTGAATGTCCCTGAACTAATGTTCAGAAATTATTAAAATGTCGCTGATTTCTCTCTCTCTCTCTCTCTCTCTCTCTCTCTCTCTCTCTCTCTCTCTCTCCTTCCAGTGTGTGTGTTCTGAAATAATGTTCAGAAATGATGAAAATAGCCTTAATGGTACGTTGGGTCTGTTGATTAGCCAACAGGATCATGATTAATGTGACTTTCTATCCTGTATCCCTTGGAATAAATACAGATTCTTGAAGTGAAACCTCATTCGTTTTAATAGAGCCATATTAGAAGGTCTTTTCTATGAGAGTATGAAAGTAAATAACTATATAAATATATGTATCATATGTATTCATAAATTACCAAAGGCATACGTGACAGAACCAGAACGAAAGCTTTCTCTCTCTGAAATGTATTACCACGAACGCTTGTGGAACACTCCCAGGGTATACTCGTAAATCTTTTCGAAGCTTGAAGGATGGAAGGATGCGTATCCTTGGTCCTTTTGCTTTCCCCCTGGTGGCAATCGGCAGAAAACTCTAGAGTGAGGAACCAGTGGCCGAGAAAGACGAGGAACTAAATGTGAAAATGAAGAAGCCATTTGTTGCAACTGACAACCGCTCTGTTACTTTTCATTTCTGGCTCTCACTCTCGAAAATGAAACGGCTGTTAACATTTTATGGCTGGAGTCCGTTGCTCGGAAGGTCTTTCTATTTAGTTTCGTGGTTTCTTGGATGAGCTCTTACGTTTAACTCAAGGATATTCTCGTTTTTGAATGCAAGAAGTATTACTTTTACGGAGGTGTGTAATTTACGCTTCGTGATTTCGAGGATGAACACTTATATGTTTTTTTTTTTTTATTTGAATGCGCGAAAAATTACCTTCACAGAAATGTGCAAATTCTTGCCAGCAAGAGATTAAATAAATACCTGCATTTCACGCAGCCAGTATTCATCATCCCCGTACGGGTGTAGTGCCGTTAGTGCACCTCATGCGGTGCATTGTAGGCATTACTTAAAGTTCTCTGCAGCGTGCCTACGGCCCCTAGCTGCAACCCTTTTCGTTCCTTTTACTGCACCTCCTTTCATATTCTTTTTCCATCTTACTTTCCCTAGCAATTGATTCATAGCACAACTGCAAGGTTTTCCTCCTGTTACACCTTTCAAACCTTTTACTGTCAATTTCCGTTTCAGCGCTGATTGACCTCATAGGTGCCAGTGCTTGGCCTTTGGCCTAAATTCTATATTCAGTTCAATATAATATTTATCATGGAAATAGAATTAACCACTGTTACATTCATTATGAAAATTAAAACATTTAAAATGATGCCAAAGTAATATTTCCTTTTCTGTCAACAGTATTTTTTTGTCTAAGCTGTAGATATCCTTATTGACCATCAGACAGATTTAAACCAAAATTCTTGGGAATGATTCAATTGTCAAGATTGCCCATGCTGGTGAGAATGAATGATAATGTGAACAGACGTATGAGAGAGGTTACAGAAAAGGAGGGCTTCAGTATCCACCAATATTCGACAATGGTCGTGCAAGATAGAATCAAATAACGCAGTGTGTGTAGCAAGAGTTATATATGCTGTTTATTTAACTTGTGTGTACGTGTAGAAAGCTGAAATTGTTGAATTATTTCTGTATGGGAAGTCTACCAGAATTCAGCAGGTAAAGTATGAATGTGGTAGTGACTTCTGTGTTGTTCTATCTTTCTTTGAAGCCAGGTACTTCCTGTCATAGGAAGAATATATATATATATATATATATATATATATATATATATATATATATATATATATATGTATATATATAATCCCAGCAACTCGAAATCCTTTTCCGTTTCTATTCACATCCAGATTAATTCAAATTTATTCAAGTAGAAGGGTCCAGCGGCGAATTCAGATAACCCGCTTTTTCGTTTCTCTTTCCCAATTCTTTGCTTCGTTAATTCCTGGGAAAGTACGTAATGGGTGTAGCCGATTATTCAGATTATTTCAATAATAATGTAGGTCTTTCATGTCATTATCTACTCCAGGATATAAAAGAATAAAGGAATGCAGACCTTTATATACATATATATATATATATATATATATATATATATATATATATATATATATATATATATATATATATATATATATATATATATATATATATATATATATATATATATATATATACATACATATATTCTTTATATATGTATGTATGTATATATATATATATATATATATATATATATATATATATATATACTGAGTATGTATATATATATATATATATATATATATATATATATATATATATATATATATATATATATATATATATATATATATATATATGTGTGTGTGTGTGTGTGTGTGTGTGTGTGTGTGTGTGTGTGTTTTAAAACAATGACTAAAGTTCAGTTACTATGCAAATTCAGCTTAAAATTATGTTTCCTGATAATTATTCATAGGATTATAATAATTTCATTTTTTTATTTTTTAAAATTCTTTGAAATATCCTCCTGATATTCATATAAACTAAAACTCAAAAAACTCAAATCATGTAAAAACGAAAAGCTAAAATACAAATCAAAAATAAAAAATGAATCAAAAATGAAAATGAAGAAAAAGAAAATGAAAAAGTTTTTGTAAATGATTGTCTGTCACACTTCAAATTATTGCAATATCCTTCCGAGACTGTTATTTAAAGATGA
This sequence comes from Macrobrachium rosenbergii, assembly GCF_040412425.1. Lineage (NCBI taxonomy): Eukaryota > Metazoa > Arthropoda > Malacostraca > Decapoda > Palaemonidae > Macrobrachium > Macrobrachium rosenbergii. The sequence continues at coordinate 775,041 of NC_089792.1, read as the reverse complement.
AAAGTTAAATTACAAATCAAGAATAAAAATGACTGAAAAATGAAAATGAAGAAAAAGAAAATGAGAAAGTTTTTGTAAATGAATTTGTCACATCTCAAATTATAGCAATATCAACGTCCGACACTGTTCCTCCCGTAATAATAATTCCTTATAGAATAATGAGAAAGGAATGGAAGGAAAACAATGGGGAAAATAATGACTGGATGAAGAAAGAGGATCAGAAATTCATGAGTAATGGGAAACGTGGCATCTTGCAGCCTCAGTCGTCAGGTGCTGGTGGGAGATGGTATCTCTGGGAAGATATTAGGTGGGAGATGCACTGAAGGACCAGGAAGATAAGGAGGACGAGAGGCGGACCGGGAAGATTAAGGGGAGGAGGAGGAGGAGAGGGAGGAGGAGGAAGAAGAAGAGAGAGGAAGAGAGACAGACAGAAGAAGATGAGGATTTTGACGAGAGATGGGGAGGAGAGGTTATAATAAATAGTGAAAAAAGTGAGAGGAGAAGATAATTAGGGTATGAGAGATAATGGATAAAATGGAAGAAAAGAAGAGATTGCGAGAAAATTGGTTTATACGAGATTTCAGTAAAGAAAGAAGAGAGAATAAGTGGAAAGTAATAGAAAAGAAAACATTCAAATAATTAAGGAAAAAAATTATAAGAGTAAATAATGCCACTATGAGAATAAAGAGCTGACATTAAGCATGAAATGAACTTTAAAATCTGTATAAAATGAAGGTTAACAAACAGCTATCATGATTCTGTAAAATGAGCAAGCTATGATATTTGCTTAAAAAAAACCCAAGAATGACCAAATTACCTCAACAGCTCTTGAATCTTGTTACTCAAGGGTACATCTGCTACCCTGACGTCTGTAAAAATTAGCTAGCTATATTATTTGCTTAAAAAACCCAAGAATGATCAAATTATCTTCTACCTACGTACGACCATTATCTCTCGTTAGTTTTCGAAATCTGTGAGGGTCCCTGGTGTTACGTTTCTGACAGCAAGAAACAGCACAGGGGTTTTTTTGGGGGGTGGGTGATAAAAATCAGTGGTTTGTGCAATTTGTCTTCACTTCAAACGTTTTCCCAGCGTGATTTATTACTCGAAGTCGCGAGATAAAACACGCGACTCTGACAACCAGAGTCCCGGGAAAACTTTTGAGAATCACTAAGTGACTGGGTGTCTTTCTTGTCGAACGTCTAATCTCTCTCTCTCTCTCTCTCTCTCTCTCTCTCTGTTTATGCTTTTATAAAATGCATTTGTGAAGACGTTTGTATGTTTATTAAGTCTTCTTATTTGAACAGAATGAAGGCGAACTTAAAGTCTTGTCTTTTGGGGCAAATACAGTTTTTAGTCATTTTCAAACAGGAGGTAATGAGAAAGTAAAAAATCAGATATTAGTTCATATATGACATTTTACACCTTGGACATGATCCTTGTTTTAGCCAGTGTATAATAGTTCAGCAATTATACCGTTATAGATAAAACAAACAAGAAGAAAAGAAAATATATTATTTTTGCCATCAGTTCTCAAAAACCATCGTCATTATACACTGACACAAGATTCCCCTGAGAAAAATCAAGAAGATTCTTCCCAGCTTAGAAGGAATATAATTAACAACCAACTCACAATAATGACTCATAACAACTTGAAATGTCTCTGCTTCTTAAATGAACACACTTCATACCTCTTTCAACCAACTAATTATAAACGCTACTAAATGCTTAATGGGTCTCTATTTGCATAATGAAGTTCGCTTTTCTATATAATGCAATAAAGACTGTCTCTTTAGTCCCTTTAGAAATGAAGTATGTGTAAAGTTTTTTCTTTTATGTCTAAAATTATTACTAAAACCCTTCCTCTTCATTCAAACGACGAAGCACAATTTGCTAATGTCGGAATGTTGAACTGTATTTGGGAATCCAGTCTTGTAACAGACGATCAGAAATTCTTGGATTTCTAAGTTATAATTAATCAGCGGTAAAGTAATGTCTTTATACTTTCATATCTAGATAATAATTTGTGCACTTATTATATGTCTTCGTAAAATAGTCTCCGTTTATTCACTTTATTAAGTGTGGAATGGAATTATATTTGAGTTTTAAGGAAAATTTTTTGTCTTTATCTTTGTTGAATTTTTTTTTTTTTTTAACTTTCAGAGACATCAAAAAGTGTTAGAACAGATTTTGAGTCTGTTTATATGAAAATTACTACGGAAATAATTTTCGTTTCATTTTAGTACACTTTTTTTGTCTCTCTCTCTCTCTCTCTCTCTCTCTCTCTCTCTCTCTCTCTCTCTCTCTCTCTCTCTTGAAGAAGAAGAAGAAGAAGAAGAAGAAGAAGATAAGAGAAAGAGGCGAGACCTGAAATCTCCTTAACTTCCTTTTATTTTGGAAGAAAGAAAAGGCTTTAAATGCATATTGCTTTTGTTTAGTGGATAGAAAAACTGAGGTTAATGGAGCCGACGAATCGAGTTTTTCTTATGTAGTAATTATGGAGCCAGAATTAATACGAGAAGCCTTCCAAAGGCTCTAAATGAAAGTATAGTTCGTGGCATATATATAAAAATAATCAGGTATTAGGTTTGTGCGCCATTAGTCTTGTGGTACATAACTAAAATGTATGTGTTTATACATATACACGCCAAAAACACAGTCTACTGAGGCTAGAGGGCTGCATTTTTTACTTGTTTTTTTTTATGTTTGGTCATCCACCTAGAGGTGCCAGTCATCAAACATGACCGCATCTGGGAAGCAAATTGCGGTCGTGAGAGTTTCATATTGCCATCGAGAGTTTCGTACAGCATTATACGCTGTACAGAAAACTTTTTTTATTTTATATCCAAAGGTTCACTAAGACGCAGCATGAATGATCGTGCATCTTTGGCAAAATAAATCTTTCTGATTCAGAAAGACGAGTTTCCTTTTGCTATCACTTTCCTCAGACACTCGGGAGGAGGAAACCTTGTGCAGCATTATACGCTGAAAAAAGAGGAACCGAGTCTGAAAATGATTGCGCTGAAGAAATCCATTTGTTGCAAGTGACAACCGTTTCGTATCTTTTAATTTCTATTTCATTCTTTGGTGGTTGTTGGGGGTTGGTTTTTATGTTTTATGTTGAAAGTGCTAGATGGGAAATGGATCGTTGGCTTTTTTTTTTTTTGAAGGATTTGGCACCGAAGTCGTTCCATATCTCGTCGACCTTTTTAGGCTAAGATCATTCATGCCCATAAATGAATTCTAGTATATGTGACCGCATGATAGGAGAACACATGTGTTTGTATGAGCAATGAGCGCTGGCCAGTATATATATATATATAGATATATATATATATATACTGTATGTATAACTGAATCGAAAATATGGAACGTGATGACTTTATATACATAAAGATAAAACACGCTGTACAGAAAACTCGATTTTTTTACTTGTTAGCAGACTATCCAAAGTCTTATCACTGACAGGCGGGCATGAATGCAACATATGCTCCAACACAATTGAAGAATTAGTAAAACTGCCAAAAAACAAGTTAAATATTTAAGAGTTTTTAACAGGACAGGTTCGTGACTGACCACCTAAATTTTAAGTACAACATTTTTTTTTTTAAATCTTTCTTTTTCAGAAAGACGAGTTTCCTTCTGCAATAATTAAGTCAGTGATTTTATCTTTTAGACACTTGGGAGGAGGATGACCTAAAAGATGAGTTAGCTACTTGGAATTTTCTATATATCCTGACTTTTATTTTTAAAAAATGTTCATCTTGCAAAAATTATTGTTGACAAAAAGAAACATTATTGTGTTGACAATGATAATCTTTTAATTGTCCCGGAGAAACAGTTAATCCATTTGTAAAACCTCTTAAATATTTAAGTGACAACCGTTTGGATTCCAGGTACATATGTTTCCTTTATAATCTTTTAATTTCTGTTTCATTCTTTGGTGGTTGTTGGGGGTTGGTGTGGGGGGCTTGTACCCCTCCTTTGGCCTTCATAGCTATGCCTTGTCATGCTTTGTGTTTGGGTGAAAGTATATATATATATATATAGATGGGAAATATAAGAAATATATATGTTGTTTTTTTTTTTTTGTTTTGAAGGATTTGGAAGTCGTTCCACATCTGTCGACCTTTTAGGCTAAGATAAGTCATGTAATCAGTCAAAAATGAATTCTCATATATGTGTTTGTGCAAATACAATGACTGATTACGCATGTTGAGAATATACATATATATATATATATATATATATATATATATATATATATATATATATATATATATAACAGACACAGGAAAGGTTATTTTTTAAAGAGCGCATATCATCTAACTATAATATGCTGGATTATAATGTATACGGAAGATGGAGTACAGAGGAAGGTACAAAAACCCAGCCATATTTTCTGGTCATATAGCTACTGTTGCTTATTTAGAAGACTCTAATCCCCTGCTGGTGATTGTTAGCTATTAACAGCCTTATTTTTTTATTTGTATTGGGTTGTGTTATTACATTTCTAAAACTATATCTTCATTATGGTCTAATTTCAACTGGTTTTCATTCTATATTCTAATTTTAAATGGTTACAGATACGAGGCAAAATGACTCTCTGTTAACTCTGCTGATACGTACAGCGCATGCGCTCTGATGACGTCAGTGGTTGTTTACCTCGTCATTCTTAATCAAGATGTCGACGGCTCTGGAATTCTCCGCGAGATTTTGCTCGCTGTTACGAGCTTAGTCCAGCATTCTTAGAGGAAGATGTACATTTTGTGAAGTTTTACGAGAGAAGCTCAAGTGAATCCGAACAAATTACTTGAAGAGGCTAACGAGGATTTGTCTCTAGGAAGGATGATTGTGTCTGTGAACACGATGGCAAGAATCTGGAATCCAGGGATTCCTGGAATTCGACCTTACCAAAAGTGAGTAATATTCCAGTTATATTTCAGTTGAAGCATACATACTTAATAAGTTTTTACGCTGTTCCAACCCGTAGGGGGTAGTGCCGTCAGTGCACCTCATGCGGTGCAATGTAGGCATTACTTAAGGTTCTTTGCAGCGTCCCTTCGGCCCCTAGCTGCAAACCCTCTTATTCCTTTTACTGTACCTCCATTCATATTATCTTTCTTCCATCTTGCTGTCCACCCTCTCCTAACCATTGTTTCATAGTGAAACTGAGATTTTCCTACTGTTAAACCTTTCAAATCTACCTACTCAGTTTTCTTTCCAGGGCTGAATGACCTCATAGGTCTCAGTGCTTGACCTTTGACCTAAATTCTATATTCCATTCCATTCCATTCCTTTACTGTGTTCCGTGTTGAATGCCTTGAAGCAAGACTAGTTTGTGCCGGAGATAGGCTGTAATCCTGGTGGAAATTGGTAGACCTGCATTTCATACATAATACTGGTAAAGACAACTAAACATATTTAACTGAAAGCCATGAATCTTTATATATATTTATAGATAACATTAATAAACTCACATATCAAACCGCTTATTAATACAACGAAATCTTTTTTTTTTTGGCACAGTGCATAGAGACGAATTCTGTGGCTATATTAACACGTTTATCATAAGTGAGATGTCAGTCCTGTGATGTTTATGATGGCCCAACCATCTGACTTCGTGGTTAATTACTCTTGCCCATATACCCAGTTGATTGATGAAAATGTATAAGTATATATATATTATATATATATATATATATATATATATATATATATATAAATGTGTGTATATATAAATATATATACATTTACATATACATATATATATCTTCTTCTTTTAACGTGCTTTTTCCCATTTTGTATGGGGTAAGCACGATATTTGAAGGACTTTTGATTTGGCTTTGGGGTAGACCGTAGTCTCGATCGGCTGCCCTGCCTGACATCGTTTAGATAGCGTATGGTACAAATATACCAGACCCAACGCCCTTTCTCCCAGCAAAAGTTGTTGTGCGGGTAGGTCGAAAACGTGTGAGATGTTTGTTATGTTTTTTAGAAGATGTTGGAGTGGCTTTGTTTTGTGTGTGTATTTAGTCTGTAACACCCATTTGAGCAAACCTATCCGTTGATTACATACATAATCCCGGGGTGTCTCACGGAGGCAAAGTGTCCGCCTCTCTGATCAGTCGGCTGCGGATTTGAACCGCGCCACAGATCTATGAAGTCCGAAGCTGCTGGTGTAATGATATATATATATATATATATATATATATATATATATATATATATATATATATATATATATATATATATATATATATATATATATTATATATGTGTGTGTGTATGTGTATATGTGTGTGTGTGTGTATATATATATATATATATATATGCATGTGTGTATATATATACATACATGTATAATACTGTATATATATGCATATATTTATATATATAGGACTGAACAAACTCTATTTGGTATCACTAAAGTACAATTAAGTGTGAAATTGTACCAACAAAAGTTGTCTCCTAGTGTACGGCGCTGTTGAACGTATCAATTAAATTTTATAGTTGGAGAACGAGACCGTATTGACATTACTGATGTTATGGATACGAACTAATACCTAACAATCCTTCTAATTGAACGGGTCTGCATCCGAAGTTGCGGTCTTTATTCTATTCGCTTTAGATTTTAGGTTTTTCATATTTAGATTTTATTTTGTACAACTGAAAAGGCAGCTCTTCTATGGTAACTTTCTCTTTGCTGATTCTTCTACTTAATCTATATTATTTATATTTGTAGCCTATGTACCACGTCCTTTTCCTTTACCTATGCAAATTGTTGAATAATAATCATATTTTATGATATGATCACGCATACATTTTTTATTAGGATTTTTTCTGTTTTGTTTATTTGTTGTTTGTGAATGGTAAAGTTCTCGTTGTAATTACATATTTGTTTAATTTTATTCCATTTTAAGTAAGTCTTTATAACTTCCTTTTATAGATGTCTGGAGACTCGTTCTTTTGGTAGAAGGAGAGAAGGAGAGAAGGATAAAAGAAGAACCTCATTACTAACATCACCAGTGGGAAAGACAGGTAAGGCTCAATCACCTGCCTTAAATTTTCTGGTCAGAGTTTTTCATCACAATTGGCCCTCAGGTTCATTCACTCTCTGTTCAGATTCTTACCAGCCGTTTGTCTGACTTGCTTAAAGTTCCCTTTATATTGTTCATGTATTGGTCTGCAGTTAACGTTTGGGTGGGGGTTGGTGGTTTTAGCCATTCCTCTGTTACCAGGGTCTCTCTGGAAGCTTCACGAATTGCAAAACACAAATAACTGACCCCGCTTCCTAAATCAAGATTACTCTCTGGGCAAAATATATTCAGCACTCTTTTAAATGACTGGTTGCACCGTTCAAAGGCACAACGAGACTCCGGAAGATAGGCAGTGGG
>NC_089792.1:760144-762644 GCF_040412425.1 Macrobrachium rosenbergii | reverse complement strand
GGTCCCTCACCCCTCGCCAGTTACGTTTTGAAATAGTTGCCAAGTGTCATTATATGCAAATAGAAGATTAAAATTGCGATAAATGTCCCTTTTCAGGCTGTCTGCTCTTATATCATGCGAGCTATGAAATCTGTAGAATCACAGGTGTAATGGCAAATACTCCTGACATCCTCACGTAAAACTCGATGTATTTCTCTGTCAATAAAATAACCAGTTAGTCATTTTCGTTACTCATGCAGAAGCCACCTTTCTTCATTGTAGCCATTTTGGTAAACTAAAAATCTTATAAAAAATGTTTTTTTGCATCGTTTTTGTTGTCCATCTATCACAAGTAGTTATTTGAAATACTACATAATCTGATAAAAAGTTAATACAAAAGGTATTCAAGTTTTATCACTTTTGATGAGTTAGAAATTTAAACAGTTTTTTTGGTTATTACTCTAGACTCCTTGGATAATACAATGCTCTTGACACGATTGAAAACATAAACTGGCTACTCTTCCATGATGGAAAATCACAAATAATTAGCACTTTAAGAGCATTTCTTTACGTCAAAACTATTTTTAAATATTTCATATAGAATTTAAGATTCTTTGACAATGTACATATACAAAAATACCAGATATCATTATACAAATGATGGTTTAGAGTTATGAAAATTGTGACATTTGCAAACTTTATCATGACGTAATACGTATTGATAACGACGTTTGGTAATACGTATTGATAACGACGTCATCGACAGCCAATGATAGAACAAGAAATTTCCCGCCTAAACAGAAGGAACTTCGTTGGGTTCAATCGGTTTATGGGTTGCTGTTTGATACTTTTTCAAATTGGCCAAAATTGCAGAGAATTTTCAGTTTTTGTTTTTACATTTTTTTGCTTTCTCATTGTGTTTTTTTAATAAATAAAGGTTTGTTTCATCAGAAACATTTAATAAATATTGATTTAATCGGTGAACAAGAAAATAAAAAATGAGAAAATATTCTGGCATCTTATGGAGGGAGGAATCGGGTTGTTTTTCCGTTGAGATTGTGTGTTTAGTGCAATGTTAATATCATCACTGAAAGAGAATTTTTAAGGAATTCTCGTTTTCTTTTAAATGTTTCCTTGTCAAAGGACATCAGTATTGAATTCGCATTCTCTGCCAGTCACCTTTTAGTTATTATAGCTTTTGGTGTTCTTTGGGGATCAAACTGACTTTTCCTTAAAATTGAGAAAAATTTAGGTTATAATCTGCTCAGGAACACTTCTACAAATTAGAAAGCCTAGACTTATATATATATATATATATATATATATATATATATATATATATATATATATATATATATATATATACTGTATATATATATATATATATATATATATATATATATATATATATATAGAGATATATATATTCATTTATGTATATATGTATGTGTATTTAAAACTGGAAATTAATCTGCATGAAATGAATACAAAATAACATTAAACAGAACGTAATATAAGTAAAATGAATAATTAAATAAAATAAATAAACGCTCGTATTACATTCCTCCATCAGACGAATGTTTTTGTTTACTATTTCTAATGACGTCATCAACCATTCACATAAACGGGGCCTGCAGACGATGCACCATCCTCACTATTTAACGGATTGATAAAGTTGCCATACGTCAATATGTACACATAATAGATTTAAAGCTCGATAAATATAGCTTTACGGGTGTTTGTTCTTATGCTGGACTGGCTATTAAATATAATTAGTGATTGCAGGTATATTAAAGTATGTATTTTGCCTCCATACGTAATATTTCCTGTTTTTCTAAGTCAAGAGAGTAACCAATTTGTCTTTTTTTCTTTACACATGCAGACGATACCTTCAGTCATTTGTTGCCATTTTGGTAACTGTAATTCTTACGAAAATGTGGGTTTTGCATCGTAAATTGTTACATATCTCCAACAGAAATCATTGAAATTATTATTTAATATGATAAAAAGACATTTAATAAATAAATTAGATTTAATTCCTGCAGTTGAGTACAAAATTAAAATAGTTTTTTTGCTCATTACTCTAGACTCCTTGGAACAGACTGCACTCTTCACTTTATGCCATTTAAAAACTAAACTGGCAACCCTTCGATGAAGGAAAATGACGAATAATTCGCACTTTAATGGCATTTATTGATTGTATTTCTATTTGAAAACGTTAAATTTATAATTTAATAGTTTTTGAAGATGAATGCATATAAAAAGACGAGATATTCTCGTAAAAATGTCAGTTCAGGGTTTAGAAGATAGTAACATATGGCAACGTCTTATGACGTGGGTAAAATGTAGTTAATGACGTCATCGACAGCCAATCACAGAGCAGCAAATTTCCCGCCTAAACAGCAGGAACCGTGGAGGAACAACCAAATTTATGGGCTGCTGTTTGTTACTTTTTCAAAACGCCCAAAATTTAAGAGATTTCTAGTTTTTGTAATTTTTGCAATTTTTTTCTTTCCAGTGG
>NC_089792.1:690144-755144 GCF_040412425.1 Macrobrachium rosenbergii | reverse complement strand
GAAAAAGACGAAAAAAAGTGAGAGAGAGAGAGAGAGAGAGAGAGAGAGAGAGAGAGAGAGAGAGAGAGAGAGAGAGAGAGAGAGAGAGACCTTTTTCTCTACTGATTGCCAAGAAAATAGCCTTTTTTCCAATCGTTTTTTCAACCAAACTCCCAAGGAAGTCCTTGACTTGCTTCTTCCCTTAACATCATCATCTCTCCTCCTTTACTGAGGCTCTAATGATCTTATTCTCCAAATGAGAGCATTACTGCAACTTACGAAAGAGAGAGTAATAAAATATTCTGTGGATAATGGGCGTGAGTTTCCTAACTTCAGAGGTTATTCGTAAAACTGTATGTCAATAAAAAAGGTCATAAAGTTCAACAAGTAATTTGGGGGAACAAGAGAACCATGCCCATGAGTTTTCTGAGATGAAGAATCTTTCGACATAGAGACAGACCAAAATACAGCGTAACCCAAGATGCAATTTTATTTTAATCTCTTCACAGCTCAAATAATAACAGTTAGGATTTTGAATTACCACAGAAGTCTTCACTCTTCAAAGATAAAATTTCAAGGGGTATATATTTTACACAACATTCGTCAGGAACTCTAAAAGTGCCATCATCTTACAACCCAGAATAGGGTGAGGGATGTCATTAGCGTTGGCAAGTTGCAGGTGTTGCTTGTTGCACTGTCGTGATGCATGGCTCGCGGTTCCTTGTCTGGAAGAGGACAGAAATGTTTGATTAGATATTTATCTTAAGGAAAAACAAAAATAGTGTAAACGAACGTGGTAGGATTATTATTAGGTAGCCAGGTGAAAAAAAAATGCTTGGTCTTTTATATGAAAGTTACAGGTAGTGTCAGGCTTGCTATATGTCATTACGATTGATTAAATTTTGCCTGTTTAAGTGAAGAAAATAGAAAACAAGAAAATAGCGCAAAATAACGCGCTACTAGAAGGATTAGTAGCATAAGTCAGGAGTGGGCATTGGCTGGTCTTTCACACAACTGTTAAAGGTACCATTAGTCTGGTCATACGTCACTAAGTTTGACCAGTTTAAGTGAAGGGAACATAATCTAAAGGTATTACATCTACAAAAAGGTCAAATGAAATGTCTAAGACTGAGACATTAAGACTGAGCAAGAAAAATCGAAAACGTCAAAGCAACATTTTTGTCAAAAAAAAAAAAAAAGACTAAGACATTAAGACAGTATTTTTAATATAAAAATCCACAATCATGTATATGTGCAAAGCAGTATTTTTCAATATACAAAAAAAAAAGATGAATGATAATGGGAGTTTTCGACACCAGTTGGCTGACGAGAACCGTCGTGCACACGGTCAAAATCTCCCATTTTTAATCATTTTTATATTTTGGAAATGATTGGGGATTTTTCCTATTATTTCCCGTTACAGTAAAATTTTTTGTTTTTTGAAAAATACAGCCTTGCTCATATACATAATTGTGGATTTTTCTCACTATTTCCTGTTACAGTAAAGTTTTGTATTTTGGAAAATAGAGCACTTTGAAAAATACAACCTTGTTCATATACATAATTGTGGGTTTTTACTCATTTCCCGTTTTACAGTATCGTTGGGGATTTTTACTTTTCATTTACCGTCAGCTGATGACAGAGTGACATCTAATACCGCTTTTTAGGGGTTTTAAAAGGTGGAGAATTAATTTTTGTAGTTGTTTTTACATTACAATGTATAAATATAAACTTATTAATTTTCTGAAAAACATGTGGTTAACCATAATTTTTTCTTACTTCAGATTGTGAGTATGTATGATTAGAATACTAAGCCTTACTTCACGGTGTCCAACATCTCCACAATCATAATGGCTACTGGAAAGGGGGAATGTCTCTTCAGTCCTTGCAATACCAAGGGAGACTTACAGACATTCATGAATGTGGTTGTCCAGAAGATCATCGCTACAAGCAAGATGAAAAGGTGGTGTGTTTTTCAACTCTCTCAAGAAGTGAAGTGTTACCTCACAGATCATGTTATTGTAGCTATACATCAAAGAGTAGAAACAATGAACAGAAAAAGAGAAACTGCTCATGGGATAACAATGGTGTTTCCAAGAGGTTGTTAAAATCAGAGTGTAGTGACTGTTTTCAAGAGAGACTGTTGTGTGGGAAAGTGTAAACCAAAAGACAGAAAGAACCCACAAAGGTGGGTGCAGGTTACCAAGTGTACAACTGTAGAAAGGGGTAGCAATATCACCTTCATAAGAAAGCTACAGAAAATTTCTGATGAGAGATAAGATCAGTGGGCTAATGAGGTGATGGTTAGACTTGGTGCTGTAATTGATCTGCATGCTGCTGATGCACAGCACCATGCCCCATGTTACATCGGTTTCGTGCTATTCCTTTGACTCACTCTACCATGAAGACACCTGAGGAGGAGGCACTGAGACCTGTCCTTTCCACTATAGCTGAGAATGTGCTTCAAACACTGTATCAAGAGGACAGTTCATATCCACAGGGACAACCTACTTTGGTGAAAAGTTGCTGGTGCTCCACATTTAAAGCTGTGAAAATATAGTTGGATTTAAAGACAACTTTGGACAGTTTTTGAAAATTGTCAATATCAGCACAAACCAAGATGATGAAAAAATATTGAGAAGCTGGCGAGGAAGATCAAGAAAGAAGTTATGGCAAAATGTAGGCCCCAAGACTAAAATCTCAATGATTTTGCTCATCACAAAGTCACTGGAAGCACCAGAGAGACACCCCTGAAATTGGTTTCTAGCCTTGTATCAAGGGGAACAATCACTAAACCATCACTGACAATGGCTTAGTGCATTCAACAGTATCTCTGCGATGGCTACAGAAATCAGACCACTCATGAACTAGCTGTAAAACTTCACCACAAGTATGGCAGCTCAGAGCTCATTAAGACTAAATAGGCTTGGTATTACAAGCACTTATGATGAAGTGCAGTGCTTCTGCAAGTCAGTGGCTAAGTTTGTGTCTGCCAATCAGTCAGAATACCACAGGAAACTCGTGCAGGAAACTCTGACTGAGCACAGAGACTGGGCCCATATTCAGCTGGGCTAAAAACAACGACTTGCAAAGAAGAGCATCCATGCCATGGTCATGCAGTTCACTCAACATCTGGCTGGTATCATTGACACTGGAAATATTGGTGTGATGCAACTGAAGATTCCTCAACCTAAGAAACATGAGGTGCCCCTCTACAACTCAATCACCACTGAGCTAGAGCACTACACCGGGCCTTCTCAGCTAAACCCACCTCACTTGCGAGTGAAACCTCTGCCTGTTGAAGAGTTGAAGCTTCAGACTGAAGTTTCAACAGTCAGGTTTAGTCAGCAACGAGATGCAGCGTGGCTTTCGCAAATATATGAGAATGACTGAGGAACATCTTGTTAAGAAAGCCAAGACACTGGTGGTTTTTGGACCAATGATTGACTCACCGCCAGCTCATCCTGACACCATTCTAATTATACTGGTGTATCTTGAAAGGGCTCTCAGGATTTTAAGGATGCAATACATACGTCTCGCTGTCAACCTCCAACTGTGTGAAACTGCATGCCTAGTTCAATGCAATGATCCTCAGTGCTGGACCAATCTCATACTTCACCTGGGCATGATGCACACACTTAAGAGTTTTCTGGGATGCCATAGGAATGCTGATGAAGGGGTCTGGTGTACAAGTTCTCATGAGTTCAGCATTTGGTGGAATAACTAGCATCTTGAATGGGAAAATCTAGGCAAATGCTTTACGGGCATACAGTCCCATCACTGCAGTATTGTTGAAGACCATCTTCTTGAACGGTGGCACAGCATACCACGAGCTTAGTGAATACCATGAAACAGCAAGGCAGCACCCAACTGGGAGGCTATGGGTAGACTGTCTTATAAAACCTACCCTGCTGGCACTCATGTTTTTGTGTGGAGAGCGGGTTGGTGACTTCTACCTTCAGCAATAATGTCTCAGGGCAATGCTGCCATGTTTCTTGTTGCAGGTCACTACAATTATGCTCGTTACCTGAGCTGGTCTCCGTGACAGATGGAGCGCCTTCTTCAAGCTGCTGAAGAAGACCTACTTGCAGGTCCACATTTATCGTCACTCAGATGGGGCATCTCAGTGCCAGCCGATCAGTTTGGTGAACAAACATATATCAAGCAAGGGAAAGGTGCTGGAGGTATGAAGGGCATCTCAACAAGCAACGAGCAAGTGGCTGTATGGGTCAACAGTTTCAGTGTATGTGCCCACCTTGACATAGCAATGGAACACATGTACAGTGATGCTGGAGATGAAGGGGAGACGTACGGTAAAGATATGAATAAGGAGAAAAAGCACAAGGAAAAAGGAGAAGCAAGACGAAGATTGGACGAGGCTGATTGCAGGAAGATCACTCTGGAGTTAGAAAAGTACTCTCACCCCCTTAATGAGCCACATTCAGGTGTGTATAACATCTGCAATGGCCACTGGGTGTGAGCAGAGCAAGCAGATCTCTGATTCTCTTAACAGTAACTTCCACACAACCATAAAGAATAAAGAAGAAAGTTAAGACAATGGTGGCACTCAAAAAATCAGTAATTGTCAAAGGGAATGCTGTTCAGCCGTCTTATAGTTGTGGGACAGCAGCACAATTTGAAGACAGCTCAAAGTAGCGGAGTCCAGTTCCTCCAGCCCTTATTAATGAATACAGCTGCTGGGGAAGGCCTCACTATGTCTGACAAAAATTCCATCTGCTCCAGACCTGGTGTTAGTTTGTGGTGGGCCAGTTTCTGGAACCACAAGAGACCTAGCTGCAAGCATCAGTGCTCAACTGGCCCACTAACCTCCTGCCTCCAAGAAAACTGTCCTGTTTGACAACTATGACCAAGAAACTCTAAGTGCTAAAGACCAAGAGCATGGGAATTTTGACTGACCCCTAATACAACCCTTCCATGCTGAGAAGCTGTTCTCCATAATGCCAAGAATAATAATCTACTTAACAATACCCTTTGTGGCTACCATAACATCCAACTGATCAATAACTGGACTGTATAGTTACCCATGCTGAAGCAGACATCACCCTCTGCAGCTACATGATGAAAGCCGTGGCGGATGGTGCCCAAACCATCCGCATCCTCAGTAATGATACTGATATCTTTGTTCTGCTGGTGCATTGGATATCAAGGATGCAGAACAATGCCAAGATTCAAATGGAAAAGTGGATGGTGATATCCAACAAAACTGTCAAGCACTTGGGACAAAGAAAGCGCTGCCAGCCTCTTGGTGCCCATGCACTGTCATACCCCTTGGAAAAGGAAAGCAGTCAGTGCTCAAACTCCTTGAAAATGACATACCAGTGTAGTCTTGATAAGGCTTGGAGAGCCTGGAGCAACCAAGCAACAGTAGATGCCCTTTTCTAACTACTCTATGGGCAAAGCTGTACGACTATGAATGATGTGCAAGTTCGATGGTACCTTGGCTGTAAGAAACCTCCGCCACTAAAAAAATCACCACCAACTGACACCGGCCTGCAGCAGCACGTGCTCAGAGCTCACCTTCAAATGCTGCTGTGGAAAGCAGCAGCTCAACAGGACCCACCCACTGAAGCTCAAGATATTGCCAATCTTGGCTGGAACATTGAAGGCTCCATCATTACACCGACTCCCTCATCAACCCCAGTCGCTCCTCAAGATGGAGTGGGCTGCAACTGTACTGCAAAGGGAGCAAAGGCATGCAGTAGTGGGCGTTGTAGCTGCAACAGTGCTGGCCTTTCATGTACAGACTACTGCAAGTGTGAGGGAGAAGTCACTTGTAGCCATTTTACCAGCAAGCTTAACGATGTAGAGGAAGATGAAGAGGGCCAAGATGATGATGATGATTATAATACAAATAACTGATTTTAGTAAGTTCATTGGTGGAAGTTTTATTGTGTATCAGATACTGAATACTTTGTTATGTCTTTTGAATAATGATATAATAAACTCACTTATCCTGAAATTTAACCTCTTGTTTGACCCTTTATTTGGCTCTTTAGAAATTAACAAACTGCAAAAATGAATTTTCCGCCCTTTAAAACCCTTGGAAAATTATATTACAAGACCACTTTTTACAAAACTTAAAAAAATGATTATCAGCTGTTTTGCAATATGGCAACAGAGGCCATCTTGAATTCTGAGAAATGCTCAACATTGTCCAAATAGCAACTAAGCTAATTTACTGTGTATAAGGAACATAAAAGTTTAGTCAGCATTGCAGGGCCACCATTTTAGCACCTAGACTACGTTGGGGATTTTTACTTATCGTTTACGGTCTTCATAAAGTGATGCACTGTTGGGGATTTTTACTTATCTTACAGTCACAGTAAAGCGAGGCAGGGATTTTTACTTACTTACAGTCACAGTAAAGCGAGGCAGGGATTCTTACTTATCATTTACAGTCACTAAATAATAAATAATAAGTTTATAAGACTGACTGACAGGTGTCAGGAAAAAATAAAACACGAACCTTGCAAAACGTAGACCGTGACGGAAGCCGGAGTCAGTCCCTCGGGATTACAGGTGTAATTCCCTGCATCTGTGGCAGTCACGCTGGTCAGGGAGAGCCGAGCGCTCGCCGTGGCTCCCTCCTGAGCCACGTGTAAGCTGACGCCACTCCTGATAAAAAGAAACCAATATTTTAAAGTGTCCATTGAGCGACTGATGGTCAAAGGAAGTGACCTTCAATGGGAAGTTGAAGATCTTTGCTGTGTGCATGAGAAAGGTGGAAAAATCTATATTTTTTTTTACAGCATAGCTAAATTTCTTAACACCAATCGAATAAATTAATGGCTTCTTTATTCCTGAATGAAGTGGGGGCAAGTGTTCATAATATAAGTTACATACATAGATACACATTATATATATATATATACACACACACACATATATATATATATATATATATATATATGCATATATATATATATATATATATATATATATATATATATATATATATATATATATATATATATATATATATATATACATACACATACATACATACATACATATATATGCATATACATATATGTATATATATTACAGAATGATTCAAAGAATATTAAAGATTTGTCATTTTACAAACACTCGCTTCTACTTTAACAGCGGGTAAATGTGTGTATATGCTATCATAGCGAAACCAAGAGATTTTGTTACACCAGAATCGAAAAACCAAACCAGAAAATATATCAAGAGTATTAGATAAAGATTGTAATCACGACGATCCCAGAAAAGAGCTCAATATTTGCTGTGTATTGTCATTCAAGACGAATTTGGGAAGGTCATCATTCTAAAAGGAAAAATGGCTTTAGCTAAGCACTAATTTATTTTTTGATTATCGCGTCATTGTTAAGAACAAAACAATAGTCTTCTATGCCTGTGGCCCAGAGTCAAAAAGGCCGAAAAAAAAACCTAGAGGTTTTGATGGAGATCAACATAAAATTTTATGTGTAATCATTAAAAAGGCTTAATGGGACAGCCGGAAAAATTATAAAGAGAAGGCCGATAAATTATCAGCATAATTTTTTCACTCAAGTGTTTTGGAAGGTCTTATTTCTTTGTCCCGTTTGCTTACCCATTTATCACGTTATATTTATTTATTACTTCTTCTATATTCTCTTTACTTCTTCCCACTGTATTCTAATTTTGAATTTCATTCTTCTATATTCTGTTTATTTCTTCCTACTGTATTCTATTTTGAATTTCATTCTAATATATTCTGTTTACTTCTTCCTACTGTATAATGTTTTTGAATTCCGTTCTTCTATATTCTGTTTAATTCTTCCTACTGTATTCTAATTTTGAATTTCATTCTTCTAAATTCTGTTTCCTTCTTCTTACTGTAATCTAATTTTGAATTCCATTCTCATATATTCTCTTTAATTCCTCCTACTGTATTCTGTTTTTGAATTCCGTTCTTCTATATTCTAATTCTGAATTTCATTCCCTTCATATTCTCCCAGAAGCGTTTGTGACAGCTGATATCAACATTTTTAAACATTCAAAAAAAATAAATAAATAAAAAACGCAAAATTAAAAAAAGAACAATGATAAGTCTCACAATAGACATTTTTTAATCGAGGAAATGTTTTATAACTCCACGTCTTCTGCCTCCGGGAAAGTGCGAGGACTTTCCATAATTACTTTTTGAAACTTTCGTATTTATTCTTTCCTTTGGGCCTGATGTGTTTTCATTATGATAAAATGAAAGTTCGCGTTAAATAGGACGGTGGATGCTTTTAATGGACAAGCTGAATTGTCCTAGATTCCTCTACGGATATCCGGGAGTTTGCTTGACTCTGAAGTGAAATGTTTGAACGTTAGTGGAATAAAAATAAATAAATAAAATCAATATGTATATATATATTATATACCTATATATACATTTATGTATACATACACATATATATATATGTGTATGTATATGTATACATGTGTATGTACACGAGTATGTATACATGCATGTGTATACAGTAGAGAGGGGATTGTGAAGAGACATTAGAAAATGTCAAGCGTGATACAAAGAGAAGAAGAATGTCCTGCCAGATGCCTAATCGACTCACTCCAGGAGAAGTGAAAATGGAATTCGAGGTATTTTTAGCCTCCAGGGAATAACTTTTCTTCCACGGACGCTAAATCTAATCTTCCTTTACTAACAACCTTTAGCCAATTTTTGCTTCGGGACTAAACGCGACAAACGATGGACTTCGCTCTCTCCCCGGGAAAGTGTTTTTTCTTATTTTTTTTTTTTTTCATCTATCGTTCCTTTATAGTTTTCTGTAAACGAACACTATTGTGCCGGCTTTTGTCTGTCCGTCCGCACTTTTTCTGTTTGTACTTCTTCTGTCCGCCTTCAGATCTTAAAACCTACTGAGGTTAGAGGGCTGCAAAGTGGTATGTTGGTCATCCACCCTCCAATCATCAAACATACCAAATTACAGCCCTCTACCCTGAGTAGTTTTTATTTTATTCAAGGCTAATCTTAGCCATAATCGTGCTTCTGGCACCCCTTTTAAGGTATCAACAACACAAGCCACCACCAGACCTTGGCTGAGTTTCATGGGCCGCGGCTAAGAGTTTCATGGGCCACGCCTGAAGCTTTCATACAGCATTACATGTTGTGCAGAAAACTCATATGTGCTGAAGAAACTTCGTCGCATTTTTCACTACAGAATTAAAAATGAAGATCCGGATTTTTACTGTTGGTGGAAATGGGTTCAGTTCACTGTTTCCGCAGTGCATTCAGCCAAAGTGGGCCCCATGGATGAGTGGGTAGTGGGTTCCTCATTGCCTACTGACTACCCAACTCTATATGGCAATCCGCATCTGCTCGGGTTACGAAAAAGGATGGGGGTCACGCAACCTCACTCCTCTTAAGATTTATTGAAAAACTCGAAGGCTTCATAGGGCCTATATATATATATATATATATATATATATATATATATATATATATATATATATATTGCCATGCATCTATCGACCCTGTGAAGCCTTAAAATTTTTCAGCAAGTCTTTTACAGGAGTGAGGTTGCGTGCCTCCCACCCTTTTCCGTAACCCGAGCAGATGCAGATACCCATCCATACACAACTGGATAGCCAACAGGCAATGAGCAACCCACTAACACACTCATCCACGATGCCCACTTTAGCTGATTGCACTGAGGAAATTATCAACTGAACACACTCCACCAACAGTAAAAATATGAATCTTCATTTTTAATTCTGTGTAAAAAAAAAGGAATGATAGATGCAACAAAAACAATAAGAACAAAAAAATTAGCCCGGCAGAGAGAGAGAGCGAAGTCAATCGTTTGTCGCGTTTAGCCCGATGCAAAAACTGGCTAAAGGTTGTTAGTAAAGGAAGATTAGATTTAGCGTCCGAGGAAGAAACCTTCTTCCCTGGAAGCTAAAAATACCTCGAATTCCATTTTCACTTCTCGCGGAGTGAGTCTATTAGACATCTGGCGGGAAATTCTTTTTCACTTTTATTTCACGATTGATACTTCGTAATGTCCTCTCTCACAACGTATCTCTACTGTATACACATCTATGTATACATACTCGTTTATGTGTTTATGTATATATACACACATATATATTATATATATATATATATATATATATATATATATATATATATATATATATATATATATATATATATATATATATATATATAAGTAAATGTCTGTATATATAACTTTGTGCGCTATATAAAATCTGAACCGTTTGATGTATATTTGATCTAGACAAAATTTGCCACACGGCCATCATTTGACCCAACTCAGATAATATGGTAGGTTTCAATCCAGTACCCCCTTCCCTTTCCCTCATCCCCTTTCCCTTTCCTTTGCAACTTACGTGGTAACCGCTTGACCGACCTAGACAAAATTTGGCACGTGGGCAACATTTGACCCAACTTAGATAAAACTACGGGAAGATGTTATCTTGGCAATAAATCGGATCTATATTCTACCCAAAGAATGTCATCTTCCATCCAGTGTGAATTTTGAAATCATGAATGAAATGTCATGTCATCCCAAATCTTTCTCAATGAATGACGTGCTGTATCCCAAATCTTTCACAATGAATGAAATTGATATGTCATCCCAAATCTTTCACAATGAATGAAATTGATATGTCATCCCAAATCTTTCTCAATGAATGAAATGTTGCGTCATCCCAGATCTTTCTCAATCCAGTTAAGCTGGTAGTCGGTACTTTTATCTCGAAATTCCTTTTGTCAAAACCGTAAACCGATTCTCATTTTTCTCTCATAAATCTCTTTCATATGAAGACCGGTGGCCCTCCTGCATAAATAATCCTACTTTTTCCACTCCATTGCCTATAACCTGACTGCGGCCGTTTTCCAACTTATATATTCGTTCATTTTATCTTCAGTTTTGGTCACCTGTCGCATTCGTAATAGCCATCCGTTGGCATCTTGAAATCAATTATAGTGATTTTTAAATGAATATTTTTTCTGTCAAAATTTGTGGTTTGCAATTTATTTTTGCATTTGCTGAAATTCTTCCATTTCCAACTGTTCCGCCATTTGTTTAAGGAACTGTTGTTTGAAATAACCCATTGCTTATAAATTGATCTGCAGTAAAGCGTACGTTCACTCATTAAAAGGTGATAGTCGATTACTATACAAACTTATCAGAAACAATTTGAAAGACATTCATAGTAGAAACTCACCACTCAGAAGTGAGCAAATTCTGTTCATAATTCTACAGAAATTACCAGAGCTTAAGCATTCTGGTTTACCTCCCATTTAAGAAACATAAACTTAACTATTTTTTGTGGCGACGAAAAAGCCAGCCTGACCAAAGAAGTATTTCAATGTTTAAGAAAAATAAACGAACTTTTTTTTGTAGTGCCCAAAAAACCAGTAGGACCAATGAAGTAATTTCAGCGTTTAAGAAAAATAAAGTTTTTTTTTTTTGTCGTGTCTAAAGAACCCAGCCGGACCAATGAAGTATTATATTTTTTTTTATGTAGTGCCAAAAAACCTAGGCAGACCAATGAAATATAAAATTTTTTCTGTAGGGCCAAAAAACCCAGGCAGACCAATGAAGTAATTCCAGCGTTTTCATAATGATATCTTTGGCAGTTATTTTTGATGGAATCAAATCTCCCTCCTTACCTCGCTGTATGCGCGTGAATGGGCTGCTTTCCGTGATACCAGGTCAAGGGTCCAGGTGGCTTCGGGGGAGCCGTAACCCAGCAGGTCAGGAGAAGACGCGACCCGATTTCAACGTACACCTCCGAAGGGCCAGCTATCACGGCGCCTCCCTCTGGAGGGGAAAAAAATAGATAAAAAAAAACATTAAACATAAAATTCTGTTATCAATGAATCTTCCCTCTGCAGGAAGAAAATAAAAGATTAAAAAATCAATCATAAAATTGTTATTAATATGTCTCCATACTGCCCCTAAATTGTAAGACTGCAGTATCTGCAAAAATACAAAACTGAGAAAAATGGTAGATACTGCAGTTTTCCCTTGCCTTACAACTGATTTTGCAGATGTTGCAAATGGGACCCCCTAAATACTAGTGGAAAGCACTGAAGAATCATTGTGAAATTGCAAAAACTTGAGTATTAGTTTTTCGCGAGCCCAATAGGCGGCATATCTCAATTTCGAAAATTTTGCAGATACCGCAGTTTTCCATTTTAGTGCAGCACTCCCATATGAAGATTTATTAAAAACAAATATACAGAATTTTGAAGGGGATACAATCATTTTATAAAGAGCAAAATGAAAAACCATATCAAACCGAAAATATTTAGAATTTTGAAGAGGATATATTTTGTGGAGAGCGAAGGGAAAAAACATATTACATCTACAGCATAAACAGAATTCTGAAGTGGATATAACGCTTTTGTAATGACCGACGGGCAAAACATATTAAATCGACATTTAGAATATTTGATGCCAAGAGCATTTTAGAAAGGCGGAGGTAACTGAAATCAAGTCATTGTTTCACTGAATAAATCACGAATCTGAAAGAATTTCTTTGTACCATAACAACAGAACATTCAAAGCTGGGGAAATAAAGAATTCATTTATCTAAAAACACTGTTTTATATATATATATATATATATATATATATATATATATATATATATATATATATATATATATATATATATATATATATATATATATATATATATTTATATATAAGTATTCGCTGTTCGACCTCCCTTCCTTGCTTCTTAGTAGGATAATAAATTAATCTTTATTAATGTATAAACTTTATTAAAGTAAAGGGGCAGACCACGTAGGCTGCCTGCATGAGAAGAAGTTAAGTAGAAATCTCAGGGTTGTTTTCAAAATAAGTACAATCCCGGCCAAACGGCCGAGAACTTTAGCTTAGAGGGCCCTAAATCAGGGATTGGTCTTGCTAGGATAACCCTTAGAGGTACAGTTTCCTACAACTTAATCTTCTTCGACCTGTGTACTGGCGAGTCTATTGTCACTTCGGGTCAGATCCTGGGTAGGAGGAGTTTGAAGCAAGCAGTGAGGAGCGACCCCAGCATCAAGAGACTCTCTCAGCAAACATCCTAGGAGTCTGAGATCACTTTGTCTCTCTCCCCCACCCCGAGTTCAACACGAGGGAGAAAATTGTTACTCCAAGCGAACCCAGAAATTGTAATGCAACTGATATCACTGCATTAGCTCACCCAGCGGTAAGTCTGATTGTGACAATTTATCCCAGTTCTTTCCCTTCAACTGAAACTCTCATTTTCATCGCTCAAATTTTCCTCTCTTAAAGTCACTGACTAAGAAATCCTAGTAAAACATATCCCATTTATGAAATATATATTAAGTACAATTACTGTTGTCTAGTGAAATCACATAACTACCCTCCATGATGTTAAAAGTGTTACTCTTGATATAAGATTCATCCCCTTGTGATTAAGTAACGACGAGTGAGAGTTTCTGTACTGCAAGATTGTTATCTGGATACATCTGTTCCAGAAGTGTGTATGGGCCTGAACAAATCCTTTTTATTGGAGAAGAATCCGCATCATCAGTGCTAAGAAGCCTCAATTCGACGTTCATTGCAGTCAACTTTCTTATAAAGCGATTTGAAGAGGCACATATATCTGCTGCGTTCATTTCCACGTAGCACTGAAGTATTTTGTCTTGATTAGGACTATTATTCTGAGCTGCTGTTAGCTCCTGTAAATAATCCATTTCATTTTTACTGTTCCTTTTGTTGAAACTGGTCTTCCAGTAGGTTTGCTGAATTAATTCATATGGATGCAGTAAACCTGTTCCTTCTTAAACTAGTTTTCAGCTGGGCGACCTAATCTATTCAGTATCTGCCATTTAGAGATTTAATTTTAGCCTTAACTGACAGAATTACGCGGTCTTGGGTAAAGCAACGCAATATAAATCCAATCAAGTAAGTAATAATTAACTAGCCGACCGACCCACGTAACAATATACATTACAGATAGTGGAATGTTATTGGGAGCAAAATAATGATTTTGAGAGCGGTCTGGATTACTGAAATAAAAAGATAAAACAGTAAATTTAATATAGTTTCATTTATCGATGTATTGTAGCCCACGCAAACACACTATTTCTCAATCTCGAAACGCACTGAAATAATTAATTGCAATAAGGTCATCCAAGACGAATTTTACCCCGTCGGATTGTGAGCGCCAAAAAGAGCAACAATTTCTCAGACCAGAGAGAAAGAATTCTCTCTCTCTCTCTCTCTCTCTCTCTCTCTCTCTCTCTCTCTCTCTCTCTCTCTCTCTCCTGGGACAAATTCTTCATCGACACGGACTCAATAAATTCCTGCCCTCGACAGCAAAGAACAAAAAAGGAAGTTTTGTTTATTGTTGGCTTAGTTGTAATTTGCAAGTATAGCTCGGGGTAGTTCCTTTCACTGAACCGGACTTCAAATTTACGAGTTTTTTTTTTTTTTTTTTTTTTTTTTTTTGGGGGTGGGGGTGGGGGAGGAAGGGGGTTGATCCCTTCAGGATATTACTGAAAAGGGGTGAGATACGACTCAAAACTGGGATGTGACAATATTTTAGTTTTAAATCTCACAGACTTTATAACAGAATTTCTGGACAATTTTCATTTGGCTTCCTGAGCTATGAAAATATGCAAACGATATTTCCTGTAAAAAATCACATCAAATTACACACAAAGGGAAAATTAAATACCAGGGTTTAAATGCTGCTGACCGGTTTCGCCTTCAGTTTTATGGGACATCTTCAAGATGGCCTAGAAATAGTTGAAACCGGTCAGAATTTACATCCTTGTTATATATATATATATATATATATATATATATATATATATATATATATATATATATATATATATATATATATATATATATAATGTACAAATATATAAACGAGTATATACATATAATATATAAATATATATTAATATATATATACATATAAATATATGTATGTACGTATGTTTTATATATAATAATTCTACTTACGCTGCACATTAAGGACGACGGGGTGGGATATCTTGGGCCTCGTATTAACCTGGCATTCGTACACGCCCGAATCGTTGACATTGGCTTCTTCGATCTGCAGATCCCACGCCCATACCACGCCCGTACGCCAGGCAACGACCTGTGATTGTAAATATGAAAGTTAAACAGAACTTTACGAGCTTTATAAAGATTCTGATTATCATTTTATTTCAAGATCTGATTACAAACCTGATTATTCCCTGGGCTAGAGTTTTGATATTTGATAGATTTTAGTTTTCTGTAAAAGAAAACTATTGTGCCGGCTTTCTCTGTCCGTCCGCACTTTTTTCTGTCCGCCCTCAGATCTTAAAAACTACTGAGGTTAGAGGGCTGCAAATTGATATGTTGATCATCCACCTCCAATCATCAGACATACCAAATTGCAGCCCTCTAGCCTCAGTAGTTTTTATTTTATTAAAGTTAAAGGTAGCCATAATCGTGCCTCTGGCAAAGATATAGGCCGGGCCACCACCGGGCCGTGGTTAAAGTTTCATGGGCTGCGGCTCATACAGAATTATACCGAGACCACCGAAAGATAGATCTACTTTCGGTGGCCTTGATTATACGCTGCACAGACAACTCGACTGCGCCGAAGGAACTTCGGCGCATTATTTACTTATTTTTTTATTTATCATTTTCGGTCAAATAACTGTGGCATTACAAAGACGATTCGCAAAGGGATAAATAATATTTAAATGAAAATGACCATTTTGATATTGATTATTCTTGGCTTTATAAAGATGACTACAGAAAGATAAATAATACTCAATTTTAAATTACCATTAAGATTAAGACATCGGTAACCTAGACATGTCTGGACATATCACAAGCAAATGAAAGCAAGAAAATATGATAATTCTAAATCAACGTAATAATTCATCAATCACTCCCAAATCATCAACTTGGAAACGATATGCAAACTGAAAGGGCCCCCCTTTTATCTAGGGAGAAAGAAAGTGCATACTGGACTGAGGTGAGTGGCTCATTGTGCGTATGTCGGTTTAACGGGCTGCTGGTGAGTCCTCTGTGGACGAATACAGCAACAAATAATGGGGACGTTTTATGCAATGGAGGTTCATCTTTTACATAGCACATACAATGTGAAACCGACAGTGGTCATCGACTGGATTTTAAAATCTCGAGTTGCCTACTGATTGCTTCTGATATATATATATATATATATATATATATATATATATATATATATATATATATATATATATATATATATATATATATATATATATATATATATACATATACATACATACTGTATATATGTATATATATATACATATAAATACAAATATAAATTTGTGTATACATAAATATAAAAAACATACATATGTATATATACATATACTTTATATATATATATATATATATATATATATATATATATATATATATATATATATATATATATGTGTGTGTGTGTGTGTGTGTGTGTGTGTGTGTGTGTGTGTGTGTCTGTTAAACATGGCGGTTATTGCAGCACAATAACATGAGACAAATGGAATTTCAAACCTAGAGATTTCTGCGAAAAACTTTAATTCAATACCAAACTCAATAGTTTTCTGATAAACGAAGCACTGGCGGTGCTTCTGCTTCGTTTGATCAGGATTCCAAAGCTTCTTTATTGCACCAAAATTGAATTACACAACTGCAGAAATAAACTGCAGAAATTTCCGATTAAAAATAAGCCGCACAGACTCGACATATCTGAACGAGCACCTAAATAAGATTGAGCAATTGTATTTTTAACTATCTATGCATGAAAATTATTCATTTGTATATTTTTCTCTTTTCTAATAAATAATCTCTTCTTTCTGTACTTTTCGTTATTATCTTTTAATTCTTTCTAATGAATACCACAATATTCTTTGGCAGCTTCAGTCAGTGGCCCCTGTGGTGGGCTTGTTCCATATGAGTAGGGCTCATCTGAATAATAATAATAATAATAATAACAATAATAATAATAATAATAATAATACAAGAATCCATGAAAAGATCTTTAAACCAGAATTCAACTGAGCTGTAAACTGCTTTTACTTATTGTTTTCTCTGAGCGTCACAAAGGTTACGACAACACATATAATTAAACTGAGGGATATACTTTCGTATATAACCAACTGCGCAGCTGTAGCTTCTTAAATACAAGTAAAAAATACGCCGAAGTTTCTTCGGTGCAATCGAGTTTTCTGTACAGCCGCTACAGCGTATAATCAAGTCCACCGAAAATAGATCTATCTTTCGGTGGTTTCACTATAATGCTGTATGAGCCGCGGCCCGTTAAACTTTAACCACGGCCCGGTGGTGGCTGTCCTATAGCGTTGCCAGCAGCACGATTATGGCTAACTTTAACCTTATATAAAATAAAAACTACTGAGGCTAGAGGGCTGCAATTTGGTATGTGTGATGACTGGAAGGTTGATAATCAACATACCAATTTGCAGCCCTCTAGCCTCTGTAGTTTTTAAGATCTGAGGGCGGACAGAAAAAGTGCGGACAGAATAAAGAGCGGACGGACAGACAAAGCCGGCGCAATACTTTTCTTTTGCAGAAAACTAAAAAGCAATGACTCGAGAAATTGGGTATTAAAGAGATATATCACATAACTAAAATTACGTCATACTTGTCAAGCATAAAACAAAACCTGGCAATAAAGCAATGATGCTAAGTTTCAGAAAACACGTCACCGAAACACGCTCGTTAATTCATAATAGATATCAATATAGCCTCTTTCGGTACGGTGGAAAATTAATGAGGGATCCATTTGACAGGCTTAATGGATTACATACCCCATTATGGCACACCTGGTGGTCTCCTAATTACCTATAGTTAAGGCAATTTTTAATCCATCATACGTTGCAAGGACAATGTGGAAACCCACCTACCCCCTAACGAAAGTTTGACAATGCCTGGTCTTAAGGTATTCTCAATTTCATTCATATATCTTCATTAAAATAATTGGTATATAGTAAATCATTGTGTTGGAAAATAAAAAGAATTTTTTTAGTCAGTCGAATTTCTTCAGCACTAAGTTCTATGTTCGGCAGAGGGCCATATTTTGCATTAATAACTTTGTTTATTGCACAAAATTAGAGTTAATTGCCTTCTACACTTATACGAAAACCTCTACGATAACAGCGCAATAAACATCACATATGAAATCTAAAATATAGTTTTTTTGTTGTTTTAGTCTTTTGACTAAGTGTGAAATATCCCTTACGCTATTTTAAAAAATCTAGTTAACATGATTTTTCTCTCTTCACTAAAACTTAGATGACTCTAGTTTATTCTCTGATAGCAAGGAACCACTTATATTTTTTATATATTTCTGTTCTCTTGTTCACTGTAAAAAAAAACTCTCTTGATATACTCGTCTGTAAAATACAATCTGTTGTGGATGAATCTAGGTGGATAAAAAAAACATTCTGGAAAACACAATTAACATAATGCATTTTTTAACTTTGCCAAATGGCGAAATAACACGTCTCATTTAACCTTTGCATGTTACATTTCATACCCTCCAATGTAAACGATTTGCAAATGAAAGATATCTCAGCATAAGCTCCACCTATTAGCGCAAATAAGCATTTAATTTTTTTTTCTCTGAGGGAGAATTATGACATCCACACGTACCATGCGGCAAAAACTTCATATACGCGTAAAAAAAGATATATACATATTACTTTCCATCTTAATTACCTCCGCAAAGGTGCAACATCAGCATAAATCTCGTATGACCCCAAAAAAAAGGAGGGGGAAAAATTTAATAAACGCTGTTAACGAGGAACGAGCGTTTTAATAATTATATCCAGGAATTTAAGAGTTCATTAGAGCAAGCCTGGTATCACTGCCTGGCGAAGTTTATCACCTCCGAAAGATCAAAATTGCTCTTGTAAACTGATTTAACGAGTGCCGAGTGCCTTTACTCTCAATCATTTTTTTTTTTTAAGTTCGTTCACACATCCATCTAGTTTCTTAAACCGAAATCAGACTTACAACATTTTCGTAGGATCTTCATTAGATCTGGGGAAACAGATTCGGTTATGTACGGGTACAAATATATATTTAGATATAAATCTATGCAGAGAGCATTTTTTGTTTAATATTCGTTCACACATCCATCTACTTTCTTAGAGCGAAACAAGACTTACAGAATTTTCATAGGATCCTCATTAGATCTGGAGAAACAAATTCAGTTATGTATGAGTACAAATACATTTAGAAATAAATCTATGCAGACAGCTTTCGGGAATCTGACCAAAAGCTCTCCGTAGAGATATGTTTTTTTAATATATGCACCCATACGTAACAGTGGATTTGTTTCTCCATTCATGAATCATGCTACTTTGAATGTTTTTAATCACGTGATTCAATATATTCAAGGGAATTCATTGCTTACTTTCAGTCTTCAAATAATTGCACCCATACATAGCTGTGGACCTGTTTCTCCATTCAAGAATCATGCTGCTTTTGAGTGTTTTTTTAATCGTGAGATTTAATATATTCAGGACAATTCACTGGTTAACAAAAGACGGGAATCATGGAGATTCTAACCTTCAGTCTCTTGTCTGATGTAAATATGGCCTCGTCCGTTGCCAGAACCTTCAAGTCTTCTTGTCGTATCCACGATACCTGAAAAGAGAGAGAGAGAGAGAATAAAATTAATGACATTCTCTGCGTATTTCATCAAAGAATATGTTACTGACTGGACTATGATAATCATTAATACATAAATATTTCATTAAAGAATATGTTAATGACTGGACTATGGCAATCATTACTTCATGCACATTTCATTCAAGAATATGTTACTGATTGGACTGTGATAATCATTTTGACATGCATATTGCATAAAAAAATTACTGATTGGACTATGCTAATCATTATGACATGCACATTGCATTAAAAAATATGTTACTGATTGACTATAATCATTATATTATGCGTATTTCATTAAAGAATATGTTACTGAATGGACTATCATCATCATTATTACAATAACTCATTACTATTGAAGGTCTGATGATATAGGATGAGACAGACCAATAATAATAATAATCGTAATCAGTATATTTCTCTTGAAGGATTCTACGACACTATGACACTTGCGCGGTCCGAATGTCACGCCAATGAACACTTGCTAGTTGAACACTTCAGCACTTATTACACTGAACACTTTCCTTCCCTCTGACCGATGGTTGATTTCCTATTGTGGTCTTAAGGATTCCAACGGATATCTCTTATCTTAAAAATATTGAACTGAACTGAATGTAGAATTTAACCCAAAGGCCAAGCACTGGGACCTATGAGGTCATTCAGCGGTGAAAAGGAAATTTACAATAAAAAGTTTGAAAGGTTTAACAGGAGGAAAACCTCAAAGCAGTTGCACTTTGAGTCAATTGTTAGGAGAGGGTGCAGAGTAAGATGGAAGAAAGAGAATATGAAAGGAGGTACATTAAAAGAACGGACGGAGTTGCAGGTAGGGGCCGAAGGCACGCTGCAAAGAACCTCAAGTAATGCGTACAGTGCACCGCACGAGGTGCACTGACGGCACTACTCCCCTACGGAGTTATCTGGTTATATGAGTCCACAGGACAACTGAGGTCTGCATTTTAATTGTTCATGGATGGACGACTGATAAGTACTGTATTTTAGTACACTGTCTGATGTTAGAGAGTTGGATGTTAAGTAAATAGATAAAAGCAGAGTGAATGACGTGGAAAAATATTGCAGGGAGAACGACATAGGACTAAGAAGCATTTTGATATACTGCAAATTGTTTTAGAGGAACAGCCACAACTAAAATTTTAAGGGCTAATTCTTAATCTCTTTCCAATGACGAATCCTTTCAGTGAAAGTTCGGAACGCAAATGGGAAATAACTCCCCGTTGCCCAATTTAAACAGGGATTGCTAATTACACCATCGTTGATGATGTATTTTGGGGACGCAATGTGGGCCATTCTATGGCCATTTATGAATTTAAACACTCGAATGGGAATTTGAATGGAGGTTTATAAGTTTTTTTTTCTATATTGATAATTTTCGGAAAGCAAACATGAAATATAAGCTATTTCCAGATGTCCAATTTGTGAATTTCGAGGCTTTCATCAGCCTAGAAGTTTGCAGTAAAGTTACTATGAAATTTTATTGTTTCCTTCAGACTTAACTATATCTATCTATCTATATATATACATGTATGTATACATGTATATGTATATAATGTATATCTAAATAAAACCTGGGGAATATTTTCTAAATAGATAAAGTATATACTCAATTATTTGCAAATAATTTATGTATATATATATATATATATATATATATATATATATATATATATATATATATATATATATATATATATATAAAAGTTTTTGCAAATAACTGAGTATATACTTTATCCATTTAGAAAAAATTCTCCAGGTTTTATTTATATATATACATATATATACACATATGTATGCATATGTATATATATACATATAATATACAAATATATATTTTTATATATATATATATATATATATATATATATATATATATATATATATATATATATATATATATATATATATATATATATATATATATATATATATATACACACACATACTGTATATATAAAACATGGAATATTTCATCGAAGTGGATAAAGCATATACATAGCTATTTGCCAAAACTTGCAACTGATCTGCACCTTACTTCGGCCAAACTAGCGGAGCTCCTCCTCACGAGAACTGGAAGAGTCTAATTACCTATTACCATCCCATCCTTGGCTTAAGGATACTGCATAATTACCTTTGGAGATGACTCGGTGTTCATGCAAATTTTCAGTCCCCAATGGCAACGGTAATATCTTGATACGAATTTGCCCAATTTGCTAAGAAGACAAAAAATATATTTGCTTGCTTTTTTTTTGTATTTTTTTTATTTATTTTAAATAAAGTTTTTGAGAGGCGGAAGAAGGTTCGTCGAATAACTGAATTCGGAAAGCCAAAACAGATATTTTTTACGAAAGGTTTGGTTTTTCTTAAGTAAAGTAGATGAAATATTTGTCAATATTACACCCAGGAACTGTTCACATCGAATCTTCCAACACTGCCTTGTATCAAAGAATTACTTAGAGGGTAATTACCTATTTCGCAATAATGAAAAAAAGACCTCTCCCATTTTGAGAGAGAAAAAGAGGAAATATGATAAACAGGTTGATTTAATGCAACACTGACTTGTACTGACGAATTATTTAGAGGATAATTACCTATTTCGCAATAATGAAAATTTTTTTTTATCATTTTAGTCCTCCCATTGAAAGGGAAAAAAGAGTAAATATGATAAACAACATGTTGATTTAATGCAACACTGACTTGTACTAAAGAAATATTTAGTGTAATTACCTATTCGGCAATAATGAAAAAAAGGCTATCATTGTAGCCTAAATTTACTGTAGCAAAAAGAGTAAATATAATAAACGAAAGATTTATTTTCACCAAAGATATATTTCTTGAAGTAATCTTCCGCTTGACGGACACATAGCCAGGAACCACCTATTCCGACCCCTTTGAAGTCAAAGAAGAACTGGCCAGAGGTCTCTCGAAGGGGCAATATGACCAGAGGAAATGTTCGGCGGTTCGAAAAAAATGGTGTTGGCCTAGTGTTGCCTAGGGGAAGCGTTATCGTAGGAATGGGTCTAAATGAAAAGAAGTTCCTCCTTTCTTTTCTTTTCGTCCGCCACCTGCCGCAATTAATCAACCTTTTCCTGTTGTAAACTGATCTTCAGGTTTTGCTTGTGGTCCGTCTGCGAGTTGACGCGATCATTTTCAGTTTTCCGTGAAAGAACACTGTTGTGCCGGCTTTGTCTGTCCGTCCGCACTTTATTCTGTCCACCCTCACATCTTAAAAAGTACTGAGGCTAGAGGGCTGCAAATTGGTACGTTGATCATCTTCATGATAACACTAGATTCTTTTCGGCTGTCAAGAGGCCATCTGCGCACTTTGTTCTAAAATTTATGCTTCAATTTCCCTTCGGATTCACTTCTACCAAGGTCCATGTTCTCTCCTTGAATATCGTATGTGTATTCTCCTAAAAAGTATAATATTTTCAGCCTCTCTCTCTCTCTCTGCACCTGATATTCTTCTTCAGTAAAACAGTAACTGATTTATCCCAGCCTGTTTTTATCTCACTCTCCTACTCATCTATATTACATCCGCTGCGTACCTGACGTTCCCTGACAACCCACATAAAACATTCAACTTCATTTATATATTTCTAGAAATCTGGCAATCTCAATCCGTTCTTCATCCACTTTCTGTTTAAAAAATGAAACAGCACTTCTATTTTAATTCTAACTTCAAAATCAAACTCATATCAGCATCTGCCACCCATTTGTAACCCATCTTGTTAAAATTTTATAATGACTGAACAGTGATAGCACGTAATTTCAGGCTCGTCGTTACTTCAATTTAAACCGTCAATCACAACATTTTCTTGTAAATAATGCAAATGAAAATCAACACTGCCCACGTATCAGTGAAGAAGAGCATCGCATATAAAATATATCAAACTGGGCTAAAGAGGACCTTTCAGGGTGATGAATAGGGTTTGGAGTTCCCTTGGACAGACTGAAATGCGTGCCTCCCTTTGGGGATTACTGCCAGAACATTATCGTAAATATAATCGAGGGTGATAATCGTATATCAAAACGTAAGTAGATTCAAATGTTACGAGGGCTTCTAAATCTTGGGTCACAAGACGTTTCCAAATATTTAAGGTAGCTGAGAAGCTTTAATAAGGATATGAGTGTTTTTTTTTTTCTTTTATATTAACTACATGATATAGAAAAAACTAAACCAACTGGCAATGTGGATTTAAGTAGCACTTTATGATGAATTAGTGTTAGTTAATATTAATTTCTATTTATAAGTATTATCATATTATCATCATTGTTTCATAATCACTGCCAAAATAAGAGGGTCCTTTGCTAAACATTGATAACTGTAAGGGCAAGAATTGGGAAAAGTGTTGAATCATTCTGATGCAAACAGAAAATCATACTTTTGAGAATTAACTATCTTACGAAAACACATGCTATAACATTCTCTTTATTATTTGGGGTAAAATAGCCATTAACTGCAATAAAAATATGATAAAGTATACAGGTCCTATTTAGATAACAAAAGACATTACTTGGAAGAGTTAGCGAGAAAAGGAACCACTTCTGTAACCAAACTGAAATCCACTGTTCATTTCAGTTTAGGAAAAATAATGCAATAGATCCTGTGCCCTACATATAACGAAATGTGAACACTTCAGTTTTCAAGATTGTTGCTGGCAGGTTAAGTATTCCATATAATAATATTTTCCCACAGTCCTGATAATAAGGAATCGTATACACACGTTCACACATACAACTTTCACCCTTATATAGTCTGTGTAGCTGCCCTCCACAAAATGATGCTATATTTCTACAGAGTGAGTATCACCGGCACATCTCTACAGTTCTAATGTTACTTTCATCACTCGGGGGAAATTACTTTATCACAGTAATTGGGTTTACATCACGGCGTGAAAAATGAACATCCCCAAACGTACAGGTCAGATGTTTTCTTCAGCGAATGATGGGACTTTTCCTTGTTTGTTGCGATAATAGCTTTCCTCTGCCAAAGAATATTATACTCCTGTTTTTATTTTTTTACAGATTATATATATATATATATATATATATATATATATATATATATATATATATATATATACATACATACATATATAAAATATATGTATATATATACATATTTATATATATGTATATATATATATATATATATATATATATATATATATATATATATATATATATATATATATATATATATATATATATATATATATATAATAGCAAAAGGATGGTGGACTCTGGGTTTGGAAAACCAATTGTACTCATCTCGTTATAAAATGTACAATGATGATGCATAGCTAAGTTACATAGGTATTAATTGGACTTCTTCACCAGAACATATAAAAAGAGGTCAACTGTATTAACGTTAAAGCTGAACCCTGAGCCACAGAGCCACACACAGACGAGCCAATGAATGAAAAAGAGAGGGAAGAAAGCATCTTGGAAATACTGAATAACCCCTCTGATGCTCACCTTATGGTTTCCATATTGTTGCCCGAGATTCAGCTGGCCTTACGCCAGCCTGGGATGATATTGGTCTCTGGGAAACATATGAAAGTTTCCTGATTTTTTTCTCTTTTCTTTCTTGAGATTTACGTTATTTATTAAATTTCTTTTTTCCTTTTGGATATTCTTTATTTTTCATAGATGTGGGTTTCGTCTTAGGTGACTCCCTATGGAAAATACGGTCATAAAACTCTTGATAGCATTAGTGTCACCTGGCTTTGTGGTTTAACAAGAAATTGTTTTAATTTATGTTATTTTTTTGTATTTTTTTTTTAGGTTGATGGCGTTAAGTCTTCCTCACATGGCATGCGATTTGTGAAGTGTGTGTGTGTGTGTGTGTGTGTGTTTAACAAGATATCTGGTTGTGAATAATCTTCTGAAAATGATTATGTCACACTAAACAAGACGTAAATTTAATATACTGTACGATAAACAGTCTTTACCTTCAACCATGAGAAAATTCCACTGCTTTTTACCCTCTACTAAGCGAGGGTAAAGTATTATTTATACCACTTTCCAAAGTTGTCAGTTTGCTTTTAACATAACGAAGTACAATTGCATTCTGCACGTTCATATTTTTTTTAACTTTGACCTGACAACCAATCGCCGCCAAAATAAAGTGACACAAAAACTGCAAAAACCGTTAAGCTCACAAAAATCGCATGGACTGAAACACCGTTGTATGTAAATATTTACAAATCATGCTGGGCGAACCCCAAGAGATTTGTTCGCTTTCGATCAGTTTCTTTGCACTTTGGACTTTCTAGATTTACTTCCTGGAGTTTGTGCAGCTGTGAAGTAAACATACATTGCTTTCCAAACACAGACCATGTGATTCAATATTTTTTTTTGTACAGAACACTTAAACACACATTATTTTTATCTATACATATTTTCCTCATGGAGTGGGTTGTTCCAGGTGTAACCCTTCTCCAGTTCAGAAGGGAAGCTGCTGGAACTTAAGTTTCATGGAAATCGACATTCCACAATAGCCACCCAGTCCGTGTATTGTTCAGAGATAGTTAAAGAAGAAAATCTAGCTGTCTCAAGCCTGGAAGCTTACCATACACACACACACACACATATATGTGTGTGTGTGTGTAAGTATGTATATGGTAAGCTTCCAGGCTTGAGATAGTAAGATTTTCTTTTTTAACTATCTTCTGAGCAATATAAATATACATACACACATATATTTATAGATATATATATATATATATATATATATATATATATATATAATATAAATATATGTGTGTGTGTTTATGTATGTACGTATGTGAACATACATGTGTCAGTGTGAACACAACACAGTTCCCCTAACATGAGCAAAAGGTGGGGATGAGCAACGTATTCTATATGAAGGTAGAAGAAGACTAGACTATTTTTCCTTAGTAATTTGTTTGACTGATGCTTCTATCCTTTATTCATAAATGTTTCCTGAGCGTGGCAGGACTCCTGTCCTCCTCGCATATTTATATCTCAAACATAGGCTGGGCTGAAGGCTTTGAGCCTCTGCCTACGTGTCGACCAATAATAATATGAAAATACGCTTTTTTTCCCGTCAAAAGTACACATTTGTTGGATGACAGGAAGAAATAAGCGCTTTCTATTTTTTTTTTTTTTTTTTTTTCAGGTAATATGGATGGAGGTTCGGTATTAAATGTGGAATATTACGTGGAATGACGTTGCTAGCGTCACACCCTGCCCCCAAGGATGTTTAAGAGTGGCGTAAGGCATATATGCAGACGGTGTTCGTGATTCTGTGGGGGTCACCTACTATGTATACAGACATTGAATCAACTCAGTTATAAGTATGATAACCATTGAACTGCTGGATAAGCCATTGGCTATTTAAATATATTATTATTATTATTATTATTATTATTATTATTATTATTATTATTATTATTATTATTGGAGAAACAAATCCACAGTTGCGTATATGTACATATATTTAAAGATAAAACTGTACAGCCTTATATCTTTATGTTCATATACACAACAGGATTTGTTTCTCCATTTTAAGACTCATGCTACTAAGAGTATTATTATTATTATTATTATTATTATTATTATTATTATTATTATTATTATTATTATTATTATTATTATTCAGAAGATGAACACTATTCATACGGAAAAATAAAAAAAAATAAAAATCATAAAACTGAAAAACGTTGAAAAACGCAATAGGAAGACGCAAAAGAATGAAAATTCAATAAAAATGCAATAAAATGCAATTACCACCAGAGATTACAGAGAGGGAGAGCGAAAAGAACCAGGAAAAACACGCGAGAGTTTTAACACAAAATTGGGACGGGATTTATAAACAAGTGGAAAGTAGATAGCGCGGATTTATTTTGGGGAGGGGGCGACAGAAGACCTGCCCTACCTGACAGACACATCGGATTACTGAATTGAATCGCGGCTACGAGAGAGGAAATTCACTTCGATTTGCGTTCTGAAAGGACAGATGACTTTATATATTCAAGTCGTCTGAATGTGGTCTCAGGAGTAAATTGTGTACCACTGTCAGGTCTCCCCTCTGTATCCGATAGACAATATAGCCCATTCTTCTGTTTTGCAAAAAGAATTGTTAATATAAGCAAGTGTTAGAAGAGAGAGAGAGAGAGAGAGAGAGAGAGAGAGAGAGAGAGAGAGAGAGAGAGAGAGAGAGAATGATAAGTTTGGTGGGATATTATTGAAAAAACAACAAATTTTCTTTTGTTTGAATACAGTCTTTAAATTGTTTAGAGCCTCGCTCTAAAGACCGAATTTAAAGTCAGCTATAAGACACACTCTATTTATACTGTGTTTGCTCATTCATGGAGTGAAATCTCCATAAAGCGTAGAGGGAGAGAGAGAGAGAGAGAGAGAGAGAGAGAGAGAGAGAGAGAGAGAGAGAGAGAGAGAGAGAGAGAGAGAGAGACGATGTACTTTAACCCTCTGATTTTCCCATTAAGGACGATGGAGTTTCCATGTCTTCTTAGGAGCTGACATACTTGAATAAAAAGTAGGTTTCTTAAGACATCCAACAGTTTAATGTTTGTTTGGACTGGACGATTAATCTGTTTAGATTTTTCCTGAATATAGTAACACGTAAATGGCTGATTCAACGTCACTGTAACCCTTCACGATACTAAATTTCTGTAGCAGTGAAACCTCAAACCAGAGTGATTTGTATAGCTTTCTATACAGATATAACCTACGGAAAATACCCCTTTTTAGTTTTCTGTACAAGAAAATCGTTGTGTCGGCTTTGTATGTCTGTCCGCACTTTTTTCTGTGCGCACTTTTTCTGTCCGCCATCAGATCTTAAAAACTGCTGAGGCTAGAGGGCTGCAAATTGGTATGTTGATCATCCACCCTCCAATCATCAAACATACCAAATTTCAGCCCTCTAGCCTCAGTAGTTTTAATCTTATTCAAGGTTAAAGTTGGCCATAATCGTACTTCTGGCAACGATATAGGCTGGGCCACCAGCGGGTCGTGGCTCATACAGCATTATACCGAGACCACCGAAAGATAGATCTATTTTCGGTGGCCTCGATTATACACTGTAGCGGGTGTACAGAAAACTCGATTGCGCCGAAGAAACTTCGGCGCATTTTTAACTTATTTAACAATACGACTTGTCTATAAAATACGATTTTAGTAAAAAAGGAATAAAACTAAATGAAATCCTACTTGGATACAGTCATTAATGAACTCTGGGGAGTCTTGTGTTTTTACTCTAGATTTGTATTAAAACCTTTCATTCCTTTTACTGTACCTTAAGGTTCATTCACATTCTCTTTCTTCCATCTTACATTCCACCCTCTCCTAATAACTGACTCATAGTGCAACTGTTACACCTTTCAAACCCTTTGCTGTCAATTTCCGTTTCAGCGCTGAATGACCTCAGAGGTCCCAGTGCTTGACCTTTGGCCTAAATTCTATATTCAATTCACTACATACCCTCATGGAATTGATATGACAGCAAACGAACATAAAAAATTTTGACCTGGGACCCATAATCCATCATTATGAAGGTGGAAAATGTAATGTCCGAAGGGAAAATTGATGGAAATGAAAAAAAAATGCCAGCGAATGATTCCCATAACGCATTTTAAATCCCAAAAAGGTGAAATTCACAGTGATGAATTTTAATTCATACGTAATTCAGTTTCAGGCCGTGTTAACGCCGCGCATTGAAGTTAAATTACAGCAAACAATGAAAGCTTTGGGTCAAAATGCTGTTCGTGAATGCCATGTAACAATCCTGATTATTTCCAGTCAGATTAATAAGGGGATTTTGTGCTTGAAATGCAGGGATACGCTTTTGCTTGAAATATTCCACGACTGAATATTTAACGAGAATCCTCTGTGTTCGTACATTATCTAGTGTATTTGCAACGTCAAAAATTATAGTAATTGTTTTCGTTTTTGTTGCAATTGCATGGCTCTTATGCGAGTTTCTGGTTTAGGGTATAGTGAAATGTGGAGTTCAGTGTCCGTAGAGTTATGGGTCATACACACCTACTGTATAATCTTATATCTATTAATACTCACTATATCATTTTACACTGCTTTATATTATGTAAATTTATATATTATATTATATTATATTATATTATATTATATTATATTATATTATATTCTGTTTAAATTTCATAAATTAATCAGTAAAAATCTTCAACGTCGTCTACAGAATGTATTATGTAAAAAAATATTTTAAAAACCTCATCATTATTGGATTTAATCTCTTAAATTGAGATACTTGCTTCATTGGTAGACTGTACTTTTCATATTTTTGCTGTTCACACAGCAATAGTGACGAGTAAAGAACAGCAGAATTAAGTTCCAAATTCAAAAACATGCATTCAGTTCATTAGCACGTGTATGAAATGCTGACTTAAAATATCTTACTGAAGCCAAATATAAACTATATAAAATCTATCCGCTTTTTGCGTTTTTGCATGACGTTAATTTGAGTGAATACTACTTTTCTACGAAGCGGATTAAAAGATATTTAGAGCATAATTCTAAATCTACAGCTGCAAAGGATTGGATTTCATATGTCGCACCCTATATCCCCGAGATTTAACGAATATCCTGACCTCCAGTGTGTTTGTTTAATGAGACATTACAATGAATGAGAGTGCATATTCCCTGCAAGGTTCCAGAGGGGATGAAACTAGATTCGATTTTTGAGTCTTACATAAAGAGAATATGCTAATGAGAGGCGGACGTGCCATTTAGATGGTAAAACCATGACTGAAATTTTAGGAGACAAAATTGGTGTTGTTCCTTTTTTTGAGTTTTTTAAAGGCTTTTAGTTCTTCTGAAAATATCTTATAATTTTATACAGATTTGTTTTTTTAATTTACGGCAGTTTTATTTCCATTAGAAATTAAAGCTGTTGAATTTTACCATTTTAACACTGACCTTTAGAAAGTTTATTATACTCGTACACTCATTTTTCATACCATTTCAATTTTCATTCATTCTCATCATAGCGCTGAATGACCCTATGGGTCCCAGTGCTTGGTTTTGTGCCTAAATCACATATTCCATTCCATTCTTATATGGAGAGAAGAAGATTATTGTCAGTCATCTAATCTAATGACACACAAGACCGCAGGTACTTGAGAACGCTTTACCCAACATAACCAAACAAACACAATGATAAACGTTCTGTTAGGTTTTAGCTAAATTCTGTCAAATTCTCTTAAGTTTTCATGAACACGATCAAGGTTAATCGTATCGTCAATAAACAAAACTAAAGGTCCTTAGGAATGTTTCTTATCAAAAGTTTGACCCAACGAAACCAAATAGAAACAAAGTGATAAACTTTCCTGTTAAATGTTTCACACCATCGAAATGGTACAAGTTTTCAAGAACAGGATCATAGCTAATCCCCTAATTGATAAATAAGGCTCAGAGTCCCTAGGAATGTTTGCCATCAAAACCCTTACCCAATGAACTAAAAACAAATTGATAAACTGTGTTAAATTTTCCAGACGGTCGAAATGGTACAAGTTTTCAAGAACAGGATCATAGCTAATCCCCTAATTGATAAACAAGGCTCAGAGTCCCTAGGAATGTTTGCCATCAAAACCCATACTCAATGAACTAGAAACAAATTGATAAACCGTGCTAAAATTTCTAAACGGTCGAAATGGTACAAGTTTTCAAGAAGAGGATCATGACAAATTATTTATTTAAATTGATAAACTTAGGAATGCCTGTCATCCTGCCCAGCAAACCAGATGAACAAAACTACAACTCCTTCCAAACGGTGGAAACTGGCCAAGGCTAGGAACGATAAACCTACAAGTCATCAAACGCCAACCAGAAAAAAATTGATAACTGTCTGTCTGGATCAGCAAACTATTTAATTGCTAAAAGATTTTCCAACCGGTCGAAATTTTCCAACCGGCTCGCTCGCAAAGTTTTCGTGCTTATCAGAGGGGAAACGACACTCATCAGCCTCAACAGAGTGGAAAAGGAATTTGCGACAAACTCACGGCTCTGCCTTTGAGATTGGCCACGCGGCATGGAAGAGTCGCCTGCATCCCAGCTGTCACAGAGATGTTGGTTGGGAGATCTGGGAGGAGATGAGGGCCCCTTCTTCCTCCTTCCTTGTCGTTGCCTGAACTCCAGTCTGTTTCCTCCTTCCATCCTGTTTTGGGGAGAGAGTGATTAGTGGATGTCGTGGGAGGAGGAGGAGGAGGAGGAGGAGGAGGAGGAGGAGGAGGAGGAGGAGGAGGAGGAGGAGGAGGAGGAGGAGGAGGAGGAGGAGGAGGAGGAGGAGGAGGAGGAGGAAGGGATGCGAATCATATAAAAAAAGTGATATGATTAAAACTTTTAACTAATTTACAATGTTCTAATAAAAATTTACATAATTCATTTTTGGGTCACAGAAGTTACAGCAAAACAATCAATCAGCTAGGCAAAAACAACACCAACAAAATAAGACATTAAAATAACTAAATAACAATAACATTAATAACATCAGGGAAAACTGATGGAAATAAAACTGAAAATATACACTTTTTTAAAAAATTAAACAACTGAAGAACAAAATAAGCAATAACAATAACTATAACAACAACAACATTAGTTATAATCTCTGAGAAAACTGACCAAAATAAAACGTGAAAGATACACACCACTTGGAAAAAATGAAACGATTTAAGTTCCCCAGGAAAGTGTACACAAAAGGAAGCAGCTATCATACTCTCAGCTCTTTATATGAAGCCAAAACTTATTCAATTTGACCCATATGAATTAGACTCAGCCATCCATAAATATGAAATATGGAAATTATCAAGAAGAATAAGGTTCTTTAACAGTACTGACAGAGAAAACTCAAAGACTTGGGAATCTGCAAACTAAAACAAACACTGTTTGTTTGCTCAGTTTGTGGTACGGTTTGTTTTATTTTGCAGAGTAGTCCCACATGATTCTCTCTCTCTCTCTCTCTCTCTCTCTCTCTCTCTCTCTCTCTCTCTCTCTCTCCTCTATTCTCAGGCCAAACCCTACCCATCCACCAACACCTACACACACACACACACACACACACACCTACACACATCAGCCACTCAAGCACAAACAGGCACATACACAAACTCACACTTTGTCAAATTAAATGGTTATAAATATATTTGATGTGGGGACTGAGATCATCTAATCATACATTAGAGTTTTACTGACAATAATCACAAACAGTTAATTTCAGGTTAACCTACTGTCAGAAGCATACCTTTAAATCCAACGTCATCTGAAAGAGCTATTCTCTCTCTCTCTCTCTCTCTCTCTCTCTCTCTCTCTCTCTCTCTCTCTCTCTCTCTCTCTCTCTCTCTCTCTCTCTCTGTTCGTTAAGATTAATATAATTTCAAGGAACATGAATGAATACATTTACATTTCTAGTCTGATGTACAATTTCACAATATATATGATGCAAAATTTCACAACTGATACATTATTCAGTAGACATCAAGATAAAACGACAACCTTTCAGATTGCTTAAGTCATAAAGTTTGGTTCATTAACCAAAGAGGCTTTGTCTGTTGCATTAAGATGAAGATAATGGATTATTAATTATTAGTCAGTCCACAAGAGATTTCTCTCTGTCTGTCTGTCTGTCTGTCTCTCTCTCTCTCTCTCTCTCTCTCTCTCTCTCTCTCTCTCTCTCTCTAATTGCTTTGGTCTCATAATAATCCGTGATTCTGAAACTTTTCATCACCGAAAATTTCGATTTTATTTCAGATAGGGCGAAGAAATTACTATGAAACTACCTAGTTGAATTGAATATAGAATTTAGACCAGAGGCCAAGCATTGGGACCTATGAGGTCATTCAGCGCTGAAACGGAAATTGACAGTCAAAGGTTTGAAAGGTGTAACAGGAGGAAAACCTCGCAGTTTCACCATGAATCAATTGTTAGGAGAGGGTTGAGGAAAGTAAGATGGAAAAAAGAGAATATGAAAGGAGGTACAATAAAAGAAACGAAAGGGGTTGCAGCTACGGGCCGAAGGCACGCTGCAGAGAAACTTAATTAATGCCTACAGTGCACCTGAAACCACCTAGTATTTCCGATTATATTTGGTTAAAAAATTGCCAGCCTTATAAGGATTTTTTCCGAGTTCTCTCTCTCTCTCTCTCTCTCTCCTCTCAGCTCTGTTTACCCGGCAGG
Source organism: Macrobrachium rosenbergii (assembly GCF_040412425.1). Taxonomy (NCBI): domain Eukaryota; kingdom Metazoa; phylum Arthropoda; class Malacostraca; order Decapoda; family Palaemonidae; genus Macrobrachium; species Macrobrachium rosenbergii. The sequence continues at coordinate 721,237 of NC_089792.1, read as the reverse complement.
TGAAGTCAGTTAATTAAAAGAATTGCAAAACATCTGTACCTTAATTCTTCTCTTTTCTTTAACTGTGGGTTCGTTTGGGGTGGTACCAGAATAAGAGTCCTCAGTTCTAAGCAGAAATGATGGTCATGCTTAAAAAAAAATTATTTCCGTAATAAACATGAATAAAAAGCAAATAAACCACTGTTCCCCGTCGGGAGGTAGTGCCGTCAGTGCACCTCATGCGGTGCACTGTAGGCATTACTTAAGGTTCTTTGCAGCGTGCCTTCGGCCCCCTAGCTGCAACCCCTTTCGTTCCTTTTACTTTACCTCCTTTCATATTCTCTTTTTTCCATCTTACTGTTCACCCTCTCCTAACAACTGATTCACAGTGCAACTGTTTTGAGGTTTTCCTCCCGTTACGCCTTTCAAACCTTTTACTGTTAATTTCCGTTTCAGCGCTGAATGGCCTCATAGGTCCCAGTGCTTGGCCTTTGGCATAAATTCTATATCTAATTCAAATTCAATCAAGCAATGTCTTTCAGAACAGAGAGAAATGATTTTATGTGAAATTTAACTTTAACACAACTACACTCGCAGGGCCATAACAATTACCTTACGTCAGTGTCCACAGAACATTTAACATTAATGGTTGCTCAGTAGTTAGGACTGTGGAAATCTCACCCCTTTCTAAAAAAACACAAAAATAGAGGAACAATTAAGTAAAAAGGGGTCTTTTAAAAGAATCTGTTGGAGGAGAGGAAAAGATTTCAAGGTTATTTCAAATTAAACGAACCAAGTCATGCAAAATGTCCTTGGCTGCCTACAGAATATTCCTCTAAACATTTCCCTTCTATAAGGAGTAAAGTTATATGAAAATTGTATGGGATTTTCAACCATAACAGACTTATATTTTTTTATAATAAAAATTATCAAACAGAAGGAAATACGTAAATTAACATAGTACAACCATTTCAACACATAGGAATTCATTAACCATGACGTTAAAATTGCCTAATATTAGAGACTGACTTTTATTTTGGTGAAAAGAGACAATAATAACCTTTATAATGAGCAAACTTTTTTCGGTCAAAGAAAAGTTTTCATGTCTGGCTGCCAAGAAAATGACAGAGCCGTGAGGGATTCTGCCTTCTTTGCATGACAGGATAAATCATATTGTCTGCGAGTTAGTAATCTCATGGAAGAAAGAAGCAAACATACACACATACATTCCTAAATACATCCATAAATACATCCATAAATACATACATACATACATAAAATGAGAATGGCTAGATGCTATCAAAATACATTGCAATCCAGCGTCCATAAAGTGATCGCTGAAGACTTGATATTCGCTAGAATATATATATATATATATATATATATATATATATATATATATATATATATATATATATATATATATATATATATATATATTCATATATATATATATATAAAACCACTAAACAACCCCAAAAATGCTCAAGATCCTCTCAATAACCTCCAACGAAAAGGGGGAAGAAACGGCCGAAGATTAAAAATCTAAATTGTCTCAGAAAATCGCTTAAGTAGAGAAGCGAAATTCACTCTGGTTCCACCTCTCTAATATTTTTATATACGAGTTCTCCTGACTCGACGGCGGTGGTGGAAGTTCTGTTAAGTAGGTGGTTGGAGGATGGGGCAGGGGGATTGGGAAGGGTGGTCCTCGAGTGAAATAAAGACCCCCTCACTTGTGTGAAATGGATTCAATAACCTCTTTCGATTCTATTTACGGGGCGATGTTAAGTTCGAACGAAGCTCTTGCTGCGTGCGGGTGAGATCTCAGTGAATCTTCTTTTTTCTATTTTTGGCATTAAAAAAAAGAGAAAAATTACCTTTCCTTTAAAAATAAGAGACAATTTCGTCCTTTCTTCGTTTAATGTTGGTAGAGAAAAAAAGGGAACAATTACCTTTCCTTTGATGAAAATAAAACGAGAATTGTGTCAGTGCATTCCTTGAAGAAAAGGCGTGAAAGAAGATGCAATTATAATGCCAAATACTGAATAATCAATAAAATTATTGGTCACGAAAAAATTTTCAAAATTAAGATTTCTGGAGAGATATAGGCGGAACCTTTTTATTTTAATGTTGGTGAATAAAAAAAGAAAACAATTACCTTTTCTTTAAAAAAAATAACAAAAAGGATATTGCATTTGCATTCCTTGAAGAAAGTGGCCTGAAAGATATGATTATAATGCCAAATACTGAATAATAAGTAAAATTAAAAGATACTCACAAAAAAAAGATACAAAAATCGAAGATTTCTCTTTTTCGTATTACAGCTGACTGGTGGAAGCTTACGTCTCTTAATGAATGTTAAACTTATACACTTTTCTTTCATTCATGGTGAGTGCATAATTTTATCTTATCTCGTCAGTTATGAAAATTATACAAGATAGTCTCCTCTGCAATTACGTAATAATAATAATAATAATAATAATAATAATAATAATAATAATAATAATAATAATAATAATAATAATAATAATAATCACGAACCAAGTGTGAATTTCAGTCATAACTAGTAAAACATTCGACACAAATATTAGAAATATCACTGTCACATTCACTCGAAAGAAGTGTGGCATTCTGGGAAAAAATGGGGTTGGGGGGGTGTCTTAGACACCGTGGAAGTGTTTTACTAAGAAACTGAAGGTGTCTAAGAAGCGCCAAGGAGAAGTGAGGTGGCCATTTGAAATCTAAATTAAGGTTGAAGCTGTTGCGACACCGTGGGGTAAGAGATCCTGAGAGATTCTGAAAAGGGAAGAAGTAGTTTAAAATATTCATACCCTGCTTAATTATGTCTGTTGAGAAAAAGGTAAGCTGGTGGAAAGGCAAAGGGGGGAATATTGCTTGTTTGCTGATCGTATCTGATGAAATTAATTAGATCAAGATAAAAACACGGAGAGGTACAATCTATGAGGTTTTACGCATGCGTGAGATTAGAATTTTTTTTAATGATTATTCATTTATGAAAGCATACGATTTTTGTATACATCTGCTCGTGATTCTGGTAAAAATTTTAATAAGCATTCGATGTTTAGTATAAATTTACATCTTTTTACGATGAATTACCATAAAAAATAACCGATAAAATTACTTTATAAATATGGTTAGTTCAAACAGATTATTCAGTGAGATATTATAATTATGTCAGTCTAACACCATGATAAATATACAAATATACAAAAAAATCAGTAAATAAATGGTTAAGTGTCCGTTTTGGAATTTCACGGATAAATCCACCTACAAACCATTACAATGTATCAAAAAGCTCGTTGGTAAAAATGTACTACAAATTTAATAAAAAAACAAACGGAAAAAATTCATAAATTGTAACAAAAATCTCGTTTTATCATTTTTTTCAGAGGGGGGAACCAAATTCCCCAAAAAGGTTAATTTCATAGAAAAATGGATTCTCCATCTGAAAATTTAATTAAAGGCTAAAGTTTAAACTTCTCAAAAATTCTGTTGAATGTCAATATTAAAGGTGAGATTCGTGAAAGAAGAGAGAGAGAGAGAGAGAGAGAGAGAGAGAGAGAGAGAGAGAGAGAGAGAGAGAGATAGCAGTTGGCTACATTGGAAAGAACGAGCTGAAAGATTACGAAACTTCACAAATAACTCGGATCAGTGATCCAACTTGTGATTGATAAATTTAATTACATTATTTACATTCCATTGCTTCTTGCAATGTTTATGTTCAGTTACTGCTACCAGTGAGGCTGAACTAAGAATTCCATCCCCATTTCCTAGCTGTGCTCTTTTGAAAATAAAAACAAGTAAAAAATGCGCCGATGTTTCTTCGGCGTAATCGAGTTTTCTGTACAATGTATAATGCTCTATGAGCCGCGGCCCATGAAACTTTCAGCCACGGCCCGGTGGTGGCCTGTCCTATAGCGTTGCCAGACGCACGATCATATCAAACTTTAACCTTAAATAAAAAAAAAAACTACTGAGGCTAGAGGGCTGCAATTTGGTATGTCTGATGATTGGAGGGTGGATGACCAACATACCAACTTGCAGCCCTCTAGCCTCAGTAGTTTTTAAGATCTGAGGGAGGAGAGAAAAAGTGCGGACGGACAGACAAAGCCATCTCAATAGTTTTCTTGCACAGAAAACTAAAAAAAACTGATATTACTTATAACAGAATAAGTTATAAAAGAAAAATTATGACGTAGAACTCAATTCAAACTAATCTTCCTACTATTATCAAGAATCCATATTTTCATTTCCTCCGTTTAAAAGTAAAGAGGATAATTCTTCTTCATCTCCCTGAGATAGAATTTTTTCTGTTATGTGTGGGTTGTAAATATTATTATTATTCAGAGGGTCAGTACTACAAAACCTTTTTGCCCTGTAAGTGTGATGGCCATAACATTAAACGCTGATGTTTGAGAAGAAAGTGCAGAAATATGAACTGAAAGTCAGAACACTAAGTCAGTAGAAATTTCAGTGATATTCACCAGATTCAGATGAAGGAAAGCCTATGATAATGAATAAAAATGATTTGTCAATGAAAAGAAGATAGGGATAGATTTCATCTAGAAATGAACACTTAGCAACGTATGATAATAAATGGCATGACAGGTCAAAGGAACGTTTGAAAAACGTTCAAATTATTGATCTTTTATCATTATTCATCCTTCTGTTTTGAATCCAAATTAGCCTCTTGTTTTCTTCATCAAATATATCTTTGTGTTATTTTCAGATATTCCAATTCACGATCCATGGAACTTCAAATCCAAAATACCCACAGCCAAGGTTCATTTCTCACTCTGCATATTTTTGTTCATATATATATTTTCCTTAGCGATTTATTACTGGAAATAATTTTTGGTTCGCTTCACAAACATCCCGGCCTTAAATTCCGGTGCTGTGCGATTAAAAATTATAGACCATATTTCCACGTTAAACGATTGGCTTTGGGTAAAAAACAGTGAAGGAGAATATAGGGAGAAAATATTAATACGATAGAGGTCTTTGTCTCTCTCTCTCTCTCTCTCTCTCTCTCTCTCTCTCTCTCTCTCTCTCTCTCTCTCTCTCTCAAAAGTGAGAAGGAGATGTTGAATTTATTACAAAAACAAAAATAAACATCCCAAAAGCACTTTACTCTCTCTCTCTCTCTCTCTCTCTCTCTCTCTCTCATCTCAAAATGGGAAAAAGTTTATTACAACAATAAATAAATATCTCTCTCTCTCTCTCTCTCTCTCTCTCTCTCTCTCTCTCTCTCTGAAAAAGTGGGAAATTAATTGCAAGATATAAAATTGAGAAAAGCTTCCTATCAGGCACTCCACTCCAACCTCTTTTCCTGAAACTTTGACTTGCAAATTGGAATTCAAGATGGAAGTTTATTACAATACTAAAACAAACATGAAAAAATTTTTACCCATCACTCTCTCTCTCTCTCTCTGAAAGAGGCAGAAGACTTATTGCAAGACATGAAAGTTAATGAGAAAAGTACTTCGATCTCACCCCACCCATGTTCTTCTCTCTGAAAGGAAGCTGGGTTAAACATGAGATAAACAATGGTTTTATTGTCCGGTGTTACTGTGGTCGGTTTCCCTGGGTGACTTGATGCAAGACGGTCAAGATGGAAAGGACATTGATGACTGTTCAGTGAAGATTTTGATTATCACTCCTGTTTCAATGACAGATTCTGTTAGACAGAAGCTTTGCAGAATCAGCGTGAGTTTTGAAAATTTCAGCTCTCCAGAGCCATTCACGTTACTAATTCTTCTGGCGCAGTAATTGTTTAAGGACATTATTTATTTGGTTTTTAGTTATTTACTGTGGTCGTGAACTTTGAACTGGGTTTGATGCAATCCAGTCTGCCTGTTTATCTGACCATTTTTATCTTCGTGGATTGCTGTTCAGTGAAGCTATTTTGATTATCAGATATCTGTTTAAAAAGAAGTCAAGACAGATCCACTTTAGACTAAGCTGTGCTTCATCACAAATTGAGTTTTAAAAGTTTCTTAGTTTCATTTAAATTGAAAAATTAGGGGTTGAGTTATCAGAAATCAACATTAGTTTTTAACCAGAGTCTTTTACTGAACTGGACGAGTTACAAACTTGTCCGATTACCACTTCTGTTGCCACTTGGTAGATTACTTTTAGACTAAGCTGTTCCCTCTTGAGTTTTCCAACGTTTACAAAGTCAGTTATTTCACCATGGCAGAGTTATCTCAAAATCATTTGTTATTTGCAGACGTTGAGTCAAATCATCACAATTGAACTAGTTTACAATATCATTTCCGTCTGTTTACCTGACCAATTTCATCTGCATTTATGATCTCTGCGACGTCCACAAAGTATTGGTCATTATTGTGGATATCTGTTTAAAAAAGAAGTCAAGATTAAGATCCATTTAAAAAGAAATTAGCACTAATTTATTTTACAAATTGAAATTTTAAGAAATTCTCTTAAGCGTTTACAGTGGGAAATTTACTTGGCAGGTCTGCATTTCCCTCTTATAGAAATAGCATTTTTCTAAACCAAGAACTGATCCCTCTGAATGACGTTTAGCAAATCCGAATGCAGACCTCATTTAACTTCAGGCGTTTCCCCTCTTGGCAGACGTTTACAAAAGCATTTCCCTCTTGGCAGACGTTTACAAAAGCATTTCCCTCTTGGCAGACGTTTACAAAAGCATTTCCCTCTTGGCAGACGTTTACAAAAGCATTTCCCTCTTGGCAGACGTTTACAAAAGCATTGCCCATTTGGCAAACGTTTACGAAAGCATTTCCCTCTTGGCAGACGTTCACGAAAGCATTTCCCTCTTGGCAGACGTTTACAAAAGCATTGCCCATTTGGCAAACGTTTACAAAAGCATTTCCTTCTTGGCAGACGTTTACAAAAGCATTGCCCTTTTGGCAGACGTTTACAAAAGCAGTTCCTTCTTGGCAGACGTTACAGACCCCAGTGCTTGGCCTTTGGCCTAAGTTCTATATTCATTCAATTCAATTCCTACTATTATCAGGAATCTACATTTTTTTTCCTCAGCTTAAAAGTAAAGAGGATAATTCCTCTTCCTATCCTTCAGACACAACTTTTTCTAACTGCTCACTCCTCTTATTGCAGAACATTAGTTTCCTTGACACTCTTGCCTCTTCACACAAGGACAAAATTAAAACATTTCCCTTCTCTTCGATAATAAATAGATCTGTCGCTGCAAATTCCTCCTTTCAAGATGAAAATAAGATATCTTTATTATTTTAGCATGTTGCTTTTCTCTTGTTAGAACTCATCTTTTCATTTTTTTCATAAATGGAATGGAATATTTAGACCAAAGGCCAAACACTGGGACCTACGAAGTCATTCAGCGCTGGAAAGCAAATAGAGAGTAGGTTGGTTTGAAAGGTGTAACAGGAGGAAAACCTCAAAGCAGTTGCACTATGAATCAATTGTTAGGAGAAGGAGGATAGCAAGATGTACGAAAGATAATAAGAATGGAGGTGCAGTAAAAGGAATGAAAGGGGTTGCAGCTAGGGGACTAATGAAGGAACGCTGCAAAGAACCTTTAGTAATGCCTACAGTGCACCCCGTAAGGTGCACTGACGGCACCACCCGCCTACGGGGTCTTTCATAAATGAATTCACTTTGTAATTTTAATAGCTTCTTCTCCTCGCAACCTAAATCGAAGTCACAAGAACACGCTGATAGCTTTTACAAAAATCCCGAACCTTTAAAACCAAAGATTAATTTGACAGCTGATTCTGGGATAAACTGAGTGAAACGTCGGGGAAGTGAACGAAGCCATTAAATCTGAGGAATCTGGGACGTCGTAAACATGTAGAGGTAAATATATTTCTCGATACTCAGTTTATCTCACGTTACATCACAGAACTCATTTCGGCTTTGCTCCTTAATCTGCTATTCCAGTTCTGCAAAATGATTTCTCAAATCTGGTTCGGGGAAATTTAATAGCTTAGCACTGGCAAAGACTTCCTTCAGGTTTTCTGTCACTGAATGAGCATGAGTTTTATTAAAAAAAAAAAAAAAGTCGTGTTAATGGGATGTTACTGACTTCCATTGAGGAGTTCGTGGGGGGGAACGTATATCATCTGATAAAAATTTTCTCAATAAATAAATCAATAAGCAAATAAATAAGGAAATTCAATAAATAAACTAATAAACAAATGAATAAAAGGAAAAAAGATTTTCCTTTATAAAAAAAGTAATAAATTAGTTCTAAGACTCATGCAGATAAATTCTGTTTCTCTCATGTGTGTATTACCTCCGTAGGAACCTTGATTAATAATACATTTTCCTCTTCCTAAGATACTCTCCAATAATCTGATTATGTGTTAATATTATCGTCTCGTCTGAACAACGTTAGGCCGTTACGACCCCAGATTAGATGAACAAATTAATCAATCTGCAAGGCTTAAGATTAAATCCAGTCGAGAGTCGTCACAGGGGTAAGCTATCTAGCAACAGTGTTACGTAATTTGAAATTAGCGTCGAGACTCGACCTCATTTTCTGAGGGATGCTCATCAAGGAATGAGGGATTTCCAGTCTTACAATATCCTCATTGTGTCCCAAGGATCTTTTTCTGTTTCCAGTATTACAATATCCTCATATAGTCCCGAGGATCTTTTTCTGTTTCCATTATTACAATATCCTCATATAGTCCCGAGGATCTTTTTCTGTTTCCAGTATTACAATATCCTCATATAGTAGTTTGTAAGGATCTTTTCTGTTTTCAGTATTACAATATCCTCATATAGTGAGGATCTTTTTCTGTTTCCAGTATTACAATATCCTCATATAGTCCCCAAGGATCTTTTTTCTGTTTCCAGTATTACAATATTCTCCTGAGGATCTTTTTCTGTTTCCAGTATTACAATATCCTCATATAGTCTAAGGATCTTTTCTGTTTCCAGTATTACAATATTCTCATATAGTTATGAGGATCTTTTTCTGTTTCCAGTATTACAATATTCTCATATAGCCCCGAGGATCTTTTTCTGTTTCCAGTATTACAATATTCTCATATAGCCCCGAGGATCTTTTTCTGTTTCCAGTTTTACAAAATCCTCATATAGTCCACAAGGATCTTTTTCTGTTAAGAGTTAATTCCTCTACCTTCCGGGGTGCTTCCTAACTGCAGTGAAACACGTGGTAAACAAAGTCGCTAATTTATCTCACACATATCACAAACATGTTGAATACAAGTCAGCGACTTTCTAGTAGTCCTAACCAGTACTTCATATGATTCTCCAGCATTTGAGGTACTTCCAAAACGCAAGAAAAATGATATAAACACAAGTCACTAACTTATCTCACACATATCACAAACTTGTTGAATACAAGTCAGCGACTTACTGGTAATCCTACCTTGTACTTCATATGATTACCCAGAATTCCCAAAGCTTCATTGTCCACTTTCAGTCGTTGACCTGTTTTCAACCCGTTTGTGACATGTATGTAATAAGTTGATAACAAATGTTTATGAAATGTTAGTGACTTGTTTCACTGCAGTTTGGACGAACATTCAGGTTGTTTCATAACGCTAGTCGGAAGATTTAATCACACTCCGGACACCCGTAATCTGTAATCTACTCGTCCCTGTTAATCCGATGCTTAATATACTTAACTCTATATCACTGACCTTATATTATTGTTTACATTTTATTAACAAGAATAATCTCCGCTAGTTCGCCATAAACCTTGTGATGAACGTTTCTGCTTCAAAGAAGTTTGTTGGAAATCGCTTTACAGTATAATATGACATAAGTCTTCAGGAATATGACATACAACCATGTAGTGAATTCATTCCATCATGAATAGATTTTAACTGTCCAAAAGAAGGGATGTACTGTATGTATGTATGTATGTATGTATGTATGTATATATATATAATCAGTAAGCTACCAACGTCCTTTAATATCCAATTCGCTTTACCTCGGAAATAATATATTTTCAATGTTACCGAATGAATTTTTTAGTTGATAATAAGTTCATCGTCCGTGGGCTCGAACCAGCGAAGGACAAGAACTCAGGACTACAGTGGACGCATTAACCCACACGGGCCCTTCAGTAACATATATGAAAATATATTATTTCCAAAAGCAATTGGATATTAAAGGACGTTTGTAGCTTACTGATTGTATATATGAATCACGGTGATGATAAAAAGTCATATATATATATATATATATATATATATATATATATATATATATATATATATATATATATATATATATATATATATATATATATATATATATGAATTCGAAGGGTGCATCTTCAATTGAAAGTTTTGTTTACATGAAAATTTTCACAGGAAATTTTGCTGCTAACCTGAGAACTTGATTGAACTAAAAAGCTTAATCTATCATTTCTAAAACTTGTTATGGGTTATAATTGCACATTCACCTCCAAACATCCTGCACAGAAACCATGCAACGAAGAGAATCATACACATGTACATACATATATACACATATTTACATATGGACTGGTGGGCCAATTATTATTATTATATATCATTTCAGTAGATGAAACCTATTCATAATCATGGAACAACCCCACCATAGGAGCCATTGACTTGAAATTCAAGCATCAAAAGAATGCTGGTTTCAACCTCCCACCGCAGACCCCACACTGAACCAGTAACTGATCATGTTACAGAGCCAACGACTTTTTCGTCGCCCTGGGCGAGGCGCGAACTCGTGACATCTGAGCGGCATGCCACGACGCTAGCCACTAAACCACCGGACCAGGATTACACTTACTGGTAACTTCTATATTTCTGGTCGCAGGTAAGTGTCACAGGAAGTGTTTACAAGTAAAAAGTAAGTATACCTTAGTTTAACCAGACCACTGAGCTGATTAACAGCTCTCCCAGGGCTGGCCCGAAGGATCAGATTTATTTTGCGTGGCTAAGTACCAACTGGTTACCTAGCAACGGGACCTACAGCTTATTGCGGAATCCGAACCACATTATAACGAGAAATGAATTTCTATCACCAGAAACAAATTCCTCTAATTCTTCATTGGCCGGTCGGAGAATCGAACGCCAGCCCAGCAGGGTGCTATCCGAGAACGATACCAACCGGTCCAATGAGGAACTAGTGTTTATAAGAAACAACTGGCTAGTTATCTAAGGGCAAATGATTTTAAAACGCTTAAATTATACATCTGCATCCAGGTTTTCCCTGAGAGGCAGCTTATCTTTACTGTTCCTTTCTGGTATAACTTGATGAAACTATTAACATATTGCTTACCAATGAGTTTTATCTATGATACACCTAAAATATGGAATAGTTTGCCTTGTGCAGTTGTAGATTCTTCTGATCTCCCAATATTCAAGCGAGGATCAAATTCATTCCGTGCTCTCTGCTGCAGACGCCTCCTGAAATTCAAGAGTTTCGGTTTTATTTCCTATTTCCTCGTATTTATTTATTCACCTCCATTTCCTATAACTCTCTCTCTCTCTCTCTCTCTCTCTCTCTCTCTCTCTCTCTCTCTCTCTCTCTCTCTGCAGACTGATATCCTTTGAGTTTATAGTCTGCTGACTTTGTCCGTAAAGGTTTTCATCTGAAGGTTTGGAGAAAGAAAGATCATTTCCTCTGGTCTTTCTATATACATAAAAATGAATGGGTTATCTGAAGTGGGGTGGTCTCTGGAACCATATGGTTCGTTCTGCTGACCTTTGGGATTAATTGTTTAAGTTATTTTCTGCATTCTTAATAAAATGCGTAGGTCAAAAGATGATAAATAATCTGAAAATCTTTGTTGAGATTAATTTTAACATTAAAGACGAGGAACAATGTCCATCCATCTATACAAATACATACACATATACATATATTTGGATGTATGTGTGTATATATATATACAAAATATATATTTTATACAATATATACAATATATACATAAGTATATATAGATATATATTTTATACATTATATAAATATATATATATATATATATATATATATATATATATATACAATATATATATACACAATGTGTATATATATATATACATATATATATAGGATGCATGTATAATAATTTCTCCCTGCTATCACAGCGAGCCAAAAATAATAACAATACAACTATTCATTTCCATCAAAGTCATGTTTCTTCTCTCTCTTTCTAAACTTCATGCTTTGTCCAGACGGAAACCACCTCTCTCTCTCTCTCTCTCTCTCTCTCTCTTATACGTTATCACTGGTGTCTCCAGCCTTCTAAAATATAATTATTCCTTCCAACTGCCAAGGGCAGGAAACGCCTTCGCCCGGGGAGAGGCTCATGTCAAATTAAAACGAGGACCAGTTCATGTAATCCCCCGTTCTTAATGGGGAGGGAGACTAATGAACTCATATTTTACTGTAGTAATTTGGCTGCTCGTCTCCTCTGCTCGCGGCCCGAGAAACGGAGGCCAGGCATTATTGGGACGACCAACCCAATTACACTGGGGCAACTTCGTGCTGTCTGGGGGACTTTCGTATCACAATGAAACTCCGATGATATTCGCTGCTGATGCGCGAGGCGCGAGTAAACAGATGCACTTGTCAAGATGAAGCCCAAAGTCATTAAGTTTGTGTATATGCATGTATGTATGTATTTACATGATAATATATATATATATATATATATATATATATATATATATATATATATATATATATATATATATATTATATATATATATATATATATATATATATATATATATATATATATATATATATATATATATATATAGATGGGGATGTATCCATATTTGCTAATTTTATTTTCCAACTCCCGTTTTGAAGTATATTAACTTTTCCCTAAATGAAGAAAAACCATGTGTTGGAAACGTAAAAAAACAAAAAAATGAAAGGCATTACCTATAAGTTGTAATTATCAAGGCAAAACTGTTGCAAGCGCCTCGTGGTATATATACATAATATATATATATATATATATATATATATATATATATATATATATATATATATATATATATATATATATATATATATATATATATATATACATATATATATATATATATATATATATATATATATATATATGACTGTGAAATATTTTCTGTTAAAACAGAATTCCATAAAATAAAAGGAGCCCACAGATAAGGATAAAATGTGGAAAATAAAGGCTATATTTCAGAGACTAAACTGTCTCTCTCCTCAGGCAAATATTGGCTAAGGAGAGACACAACAGTGTGGTGTCTGAAATATATGATTTTCCACATTTTGGCATTTCTCGGCCTCCCTTATATTTGATATATATATATATATATATATATATATATATATATATATATATATATATATATATATATATATATATATATATATATATATATATTCAGAACAGCTACATAGTAAGTTATCTATCAAAAAATCAACGAAGATATAAAGCTATAGGACTCGTACAAAGGCGTTGATTATTATCGTTCACACCATACAACTGACGCAACTTTCTTCAAAACCGAAATGTTTCAGGTGTTGTGTTTGAGTTAAACATCCCAACTGAACAGTTTCTCCAATGGATTGTTCTAACTAGTATTGTCCTCTTTCACTCAGACTGAACTTCAATGTCGTTTACTTATTCAACTAACAATCCTTTCTGGAATAGAATGGAATACAGTTTAGGCCAAAGGCCAAGCACTGGGACCTATGAGGTCATTCAGGGCTGAAACGGAAATTGACAGTAACAGGTTTGAAATGCGTAACAGGAGGAAAATCTTGCAGCTGCACTATGAATCAATTGTTAGGAAAGGGTGGACAGCAAGATGGAAGAAAGATAATATGAACGGAGGTACAGTAAAAGGAATGAAAGGGGTTGCAGCTATGGGCCGGAGGGACGCTGCAAAGAACCTTTAGTAATGTTTACAGCTGAAGGCACTAACCCCCTACGGGGTAACAATCGTTTTTATCGTGTAGATTTGTAGTCCTCTCTCTCTCTCTCTCTCTCTCTCTCTCTCTCTCTCTCTCTCTCTCTCTCCCCTGGCCATTTACTAGTCACAAATACGATTAGGTGCTTGCTTTGTCAGGTTGAAAGGAAAAGTCTCTTTCCCCACGGGGAGGTGCCAAAATATCTGAAGGCGGCTTAACCTTCTACATTCATCTTGTATGAGTCAGCATCATTTCCAAGATCCCTCGCGAGCTAATTGTTATGGTCCTAACCCTCCTAACTCCATTCTTTGGTTTTATTCTAATTTTTTTTTATATAAATCTTCAGGAGTTAATCCTCTCTCTCTTTTTCCACCTTCTTTTGTTCCGTTTTTCCCTTTTAGGCCTGAGTTTAACCTGAAATCTTGCTTGTTCCGACAATCTGCATCTGGCAGTGAACACTTACTCGTTTTTTTCCCCTTCTAGGTCTGACCCGGAAAAGATAAATTGTTTTCCCTGCTGTCTGTCATTCTAGAGTGAATTTGTGTGTGTGTTTTATTTAAGGCCTTAGGAACAGGGAGAGCTTGTTGTTCCTGCTTTCTGATATCCTGCGATGAATACTTTATTGGTGATAACTGTCATTTAATGAAGATATTTCTCTCACACTAATATTAGGAGTTGAACGTTAATCTATATACATACACACATATATATGTATAAATTATATATATATACATATATATATATATATATATATATATATATATATATATATATATATATATATATATATGTATATATATATATATATATATATATATATATATATATATATATATATATATATATATATATATATACTGGTTTTATTAACGAGTAAATATGAGTAAGACGTCACAAAATGATCTCGAAAATTAATAAAATGTCAAAAATATAACTTCGTCGAAGACTAATTGTGCAGACAATTGTTCTACATTATTTTCAATCAAAGATGAAAAAATAAAAAAATGAATGTCAGGTACACGAATCAGTTACCTAAGACTCAGCATAGAGAAAGTCACTGGAAAATTTAGTTTCAAAATCAAAGCTCATTCTGACTAGATAAAATCATAACAAAACGCCCCCCCAAAAGACCTTTTAAAAGTAAGATGTTACTCTCTCCCTTCCCCCAAAAAACCTTTACAGTTAAACGAGGAGAGTCAGGTGATCGCGAATACCTCTCGTCTTTATCTGCATTCTTCCAGTCTATTTCTCGAGAGAAAAATCTTTCTCGCAAAAACCAGCTGACGTCTGAAATTTCATTCATGCACACCATAATAAGATTTCCACCACACGTGACAGCCATATTTATAGAGGCCAAAGGAAAACGCCTCGCATGCATGCATGCATGGAAGTGTTGGAGGAACCCCCACCCCCCTCCTCTTTCTCTCTCTCTCTCTCTACCCCCTTCCTGGAGAAATTCCCCTCGTCCTCAAAAGGATGAGAGACAGACTCCTCCAAGGAGCGAATATTTTAACCGCTTTTATCTCCACATTTCAAAGTCGAAAAACGTAATCTGAAACAAAAGAGGATTTCCGACGCCCGAGCGACGCTTAAGGCCGTATTTTCGTGCTAAATGAGAGGTTAATCCCAAGCTTATTCCGAGCGAATTCCTCTCTCTCTCTCTCTCATGCAATGTCACCCAGGGAGGTGTGTATTTTCATATGATCCCGAAATGGTGTGG
Source organism: Macrobrachium rosenbergii (assembly GCF_040412425.1). Lineage (NCBI taxonomy): Eukaryota > Metazoa > Arthropoda > Malacostraca > Decapoda > Palaemonidae > Macrobrachium > Macrobrachium rosenbergii. The sequence continues at coordinate 705,630 of NC_089792.1, read as the reverse complement.
GAATGTGATGGCACGCCTTGACTTTAACTACATGGGGATAGAGAGGGCAAGTGTAGCAGGTGTGTGTGTGTGTGTGTGTGTGCGTGAGTGTGTGTGTGTGTGTGTATGTATGTATGTATGTATGTATGTGTATAACAGACAAATTGAAGCAACAGAAAGGCGTTCTTTCTTCTTATCCATTTATTTTTACGCCGACGTTTTAAGAGTAATTACTACCCATCAGTGATTTTCCATAGAGCTCTCAACAAATTGCTTAATTTGAAACTTAACCCCACCTGTAGTCCATAGTGCCCCCCCAAATTATGTTTGTATGCAAGATTCCCTTTTTACATGACAATAGATTTCGGAAAAAATGCATCAGGCTATTCAACGGACAGTTACCCGCTCTCAATCTCAAGTTAATCCCAATAAACCCACGAACCATTGCATCTCTTTTCCATGTCAAGGACAAGATTAGCCCCTTGTTTACTTCGGTGTGATTTATAAATATAATTGTCCTAGATGTGATCTCGGCACTTACATCGGTTGTACCAGGAGGCTGCTAAAGTCCGAATCTCCTCTCATCAAGGAGTTAGTTTTAGAACAGGCTGTCGATTATCCAATCCCGAGCAGTCCAATGTAAGGAATCACAGCAAAATTTGTAAGACGCATGTAGATGCTAAGGATTTTTAGTATTGTGGGGAGAACCCGATACGTGGAAGAGTTAACCACACTTGAATCCATTATGATTAAATTAACTGTCCCTGCCCTTAATCACCAATCAACTTCCACCCAGCTGTTCATTGCTTAACTACCTGCTGTAACTTCTTTGTTTATACTCCCGCCCCCCACCCCCTTCTCTCCCCTCCTTGCATTGCTTGTCTGTGTCAGTTTGCTTTACACTACCGGTGTGGGTAGGTGTCTTTTTATTTATTTATTTTATTTTTTTTTTTTTTTTTTCGTATTTTTGCCTTCTTCTGCTGTTCTTTTTCTTTTTAAAAATATTTTTAAATATTTTTAAATATCTTGTGAGAGTTTTTAAGGTTGTCCTTTTTTTCCTTTTAATTGTCATTTAATATGGTGTTAAGTATATAATGTGTATACCTTTTAGTGTTAATACACAGTACTGTTTATATATGTAGATGCTAAGAGGACCGTTGCGCAAACGGTCGAAAGCTCCCTCGTTTTTATCCCATTTCTTGTATATTTTTATGTCTTAAAATATACAATTTATCAATTATATTATTGTGGCTTTTTAATCATCATTTTCGATCACAATATAGTGATGCTCCACAGTTAGTACTGTTTAAGTTCATCGCTTTTTCAGCCTAGAAGATGTATCAAGAGATAATGAAACGTCGGCGTAAAAATAAATGGATAAGAAGAAAGAACGCCTTTCTGTTACTCCAATTTGTCTGTATGTGTATATATATATACATATATACATATATATATATATATATATATATATAATATATATATATATATATATATATATATATATAATTCAAGAAGGACCTATATAGAGAACCCTTTACTGGTATAAAGTGTATTTCTATGTTGGACAAAAAAAGAAATCATTTACCTGGAAGTGTGCTGAATGCAGGAACAATTATGGAGGTCACCAGGGCGAGAGATAAAAAAGAAAAATCTTTCACTTTGGGAAACCTAAATTCAAACGTTGCTTACACTGATTTTTCTTCTAAAAGATGAAAACAATTGTAATGATGTTTAGATAAAAAGTATAGATCATTGAAATAATTCTTTTAAATTTAAAATTTTTTTTTTTTCATGTCATTCTCAGGTAACACCAGAGACCTAGATTTCAATGACGTCTTCAAAGATTTTTTTCCTAAAACATGAATAATAATAATAATAATAATAATAATAATAATAATAATAATAATAATAATAACAATAATAATATAATTTGGCAGCAGACCCTCTTTTAAACAGGTTCTATTGAATATTATTGCTGCTTCAGCTGCATTTATTTTGTAGAAGACTTTTTCTATTTTCCTTATTGCGGACTTCTCTTCAGTGGAGGTGCGTGCTAACAGCTCGCCTATATTTGTCATTTCATGGGGGAAAAGTCAAAATCTGGATTCTGCTTCTTTATATATTCTATACAGTTGGTTCTATACAATTGTTGCCGCGACGCGTTTCGACAGACTCTTCTGTCATTCTCCAGCGGGAGCTAGTAGAGGACTGGCAGATTGCATAGGTCCTTCTGAATTTATACACGGGCTTCAGCGGGGGTCACGGATGGCGAATTCTGATTGGTTGCAGTCAGCGAACTTCAAGCCAAATTTCTGCGGCGAAGCTCGATCCTGACAGATCTTCGCAACCTGGGAATGTCATTCATTCCAGCGTTCCCATGGCCTGCCGTTGCGTGATGTCATGCCGGCTGACATCATCGGTAGTTTGGCTGCTATTGGGCTGCGGATGAATGATGTCATTATCTACTCTTTCTGTCGTAGTTGGGGATTGTCTCGAAGGGCGCCTCGCTCATCAGGGCATCTCCATTCTCAGGGTTGTCGTTTTCAGGTATTCGTTGGATTTGGTGGGTGTTCTGCATTATTCTTCTTAAATTCGTGGGTAGGAGCGATGCCTCCTGCGTCGTATTCATTGTTGGTTTTCTCTCGGCAATGAGGAGCGCCTCTAGCAGAGCGCAGACGTCGAGGTCGGCGGCTCCCGATTATACTTATATTTTGTATAATACTGTCGCGGGGATGGAAATATTGTGAGTAGCACGGGCGTGGTTCATGATGGCACCCTCCTGGGCGTGGCAGGAGATCCTTTTTGACAGACGCATCGTGGTCATTCCAATATAAGCGCCGGTGAGAACACACAACCTGCCCCCCAAGATGACATAAAGATCTATTATAATGCCCGAATGCATCCCCAGTACCGTGAGGACGAGAACTCCATGAAGAAAATCGTCATGGAAAACGTCACCCCGACCGAAGACAGTAAGAGAATAAATCTTATAATTTATTATAAGAACCGCCGCACCCGTGATCTGGTGATGAAAAATAACCCTCTCCGCCAGCAAGAGAACCCTCAAGCAGAAGAACGTGGTCTACCAATTTGTATGTCCTGTCCGAGGATGCCCTGGGCGCTTATACTGGAATGACCACGATGCGTCTGTCAAAAAGGATCTCCTGCCACGCCCAGGGAGGTGCCATCATGAACCACGCCCGTGCTACTCACAATATTTCCATCCCCGCGACAGTATTATACAAAATATAAGTATAATCGGGAGAGCCGCCGACCCTCGACGTCTGCGCCTGCTAGAGGCGCTCCTTTTGCCGAGAGAAAACCAACAATGAATACGACGCAGGAGGCATCGCTCCTACCACGAATTTAAGAAGAATAATGCAGAACACCCACCAAATCCAACGAATACCTGAAAACGACAACCCTGAGAATGGAGATGCCCTGATGAGCGAGGCGCCCTTCGAGACAATCCCCGACTACGACAGAAAGAGTAGATAATGACATCATTCATCCTCAGCCCAATAGCAGCCAAACTACCGATGATGTCAGCCGGCATGACATCACGCAACGGCAGGCCAATGGGAACGCTGGAATGAATGACATTCCCAGGTTGCGAAGATCTGTCAGGATCGAGCTTCGCCGCAGAAATTTGGCTTGAAGTTCGCTGACTGCAACCAATCAGAATTCGCCGTCCATGACCCCCCCGCTGAAGTTTATTGTATAAATTCAGAAGGACCTATGCAATCTGCCAGTCCTCTACTAGCTCCCGCTGGAGAATGACAGAAGAGTCTGTCGAAACGCGTCGCGGCAACAATTGTATAGAACCAACTGTATAGAATATATAAAGAAGCAGAATCCAGATTTTGACTTTTCCCCATGAAATGACAAATATAGGCGAGCTGTTAGCACGCACCTCCACTGAAGAGAAGTCCGCTATAAGGAAAATAGAAAGTCTTCTACAAAATAAATGCAGCTGAAGCAGCAATAATATTCAATAGAACAATAATAATAATAATGTCGAGATAAGAGTTATAGATTATTGAAAAAAATATTTTAAATTTAAACTTTCTTTTAACACTTCATCATTCTCAGGCAACATCACCCAATTTTTAACACTCCCTGCAAAATTATTACTGAATTGAATATAGAATTTAGGCCAAAGGCCAAGCACCGGGACTAATGAGGTCATTCACTGCTGAAATGGAAACTGACAGTAAAAAGTTTGAAAGGTGTAACAAGGGGGAAAACCTCGCAGTTGCACTACGAATCAATTGTTAGGAGAGGGTGGAAAGTAAGATGGAAGAAAGAGAATACGAAAGGAGGTACAGTAAAAGGAACGAAAGGGGTTGCAGCTAGGGGCCGCATGAGGTGCACTGACGGCTCTACACCCATACAGGGTGGAAAATTATCACCCCGTTAGAAAATTCATTATAAGTGAACCTTTCAATAAATGCAAATCTCCTCACCAGTTACCCAAAGTGTCACGTAAAAGAACTAACTGAGAGTAGTTCTATTTGTATTGTTCTCTCAACCGAATATGGGAAATTGCTTTTGGCCTCCTGTCTATTGAGAGGAAGCTTTGTAATGACATTGGTGGCGCAACGGACCTTTTGTCTCGAGACAAAGGTGGAAATTACGGTGTCAGCTTCGATGCTCTGCCAGTGAAATTGCCCAGGTTATGTGAGGTCATCGTCTTTCGCAGGACGAGAATATAAAAAAAAGGGGACAGAAAGACAATTCGATATTGCTGGAATAATACTTCTTTAAACCCATGCTCATGGTTTTAGAACAAGGCAATGCTTTTATTTCTTGTTGTTGTTTTATTATTATTATTATTATTATTATTATTATTATTATTATTATTATTATTATTATTATTATTATTATTATTATTAAAGAAAATGAAACTTATTCATATGGAGCAAGCCCACCACAGGGCCCACTGAATTGAAATTCAAGCTTCCAAAGATTATTATTATTATTATTATTATTATTATTATTATTATTATTATTATTATGAAAATGAAACCTATTTGGAACAAGCCCACTAAAGGGGCCATTGACTTGAAATTCAAGCTCCCAAAGAATATGGTGTTCATTAGGAAGAAGTAAGAGGAGGTAACGGGAAATACAGAAAGAAGAGATATCACTTACTGCAAAAAGTTAATAAATTAACAAATAGATAAAAATGTATTAGAATGCAAGAAGAATAGTATTATGGTAGTAATGTATTGCACCTTCGCTTGAACTTCTGAAGCTCCAATTGCACAACTTTCTCTGGGAGGCTGTTCCACAGTCTAACGGTGTGAGGAATAAAGGACCTCTGGAATTTACTGCATAATGAGAATTAAAAAGCTAAAGAAAATCTATCAAAAAGGTAACCTCCTGATACAGGTATATATGAACTTTCCGCCAGGTATACTGGAAAATAGAGTCAAGTATTTAATGGGTTTTGGGTATGCTGGAAAAGTAATATTTCGGTTTTCTCTACATTCCGGGATTTATTTGTTTGCAATTTCGAAGTCCTGAGAATCATGGAAAACTATTTTAGAGGAAAAATTACTGTCAAAGGCGCACTAAAAATTAGCACGATATATAAACAAAAAAGATGAAAGAAGTCTATTTAATTTTTTTTTTTTTGCTGAATCTAAATACAATTTGAGTTTTCATTCATGATAAATACATTACCTGCGAAATTGGAAAATCAATATACTAATTATAACTTTAATAGCAAAGGATAGATAGTTTCAGTTCTTTGGAAAGATAAAGCCTTGGGAAATCTTCAGACGAGTGCCTCCTAATTTGCAATTTTTTTTGTATTTATGCTATTTGTGGACATTTTCTCTCTTATGCAATTTCTATTGAACCGAATTGAATTCAATATAGAATTTAGGCCAAAGGCCAAGCACTGGGACCTATGAGGTCATTCAGCGCTGAAACGGAAATTGACAGTAAGAAGGGTTGAAAGGTGTAAATGGGGAAAACCCTCGCAGTTGCACTATGAATCAATTCTTAGAAGAGGGTGGAGAGTAAGGTGGAAGAATACAATATGAAAGGAGGTACAGTAAAAGGAACGAAAGGGGGTTGCAGCTAAGGGCCGAAGGCATGCTGCAAAGAACCTTAAGTACTGTAATGCCTACAGTGCACCGCATGAGGTGTGCACTGACGGCACTAGCCCCCTACGGAGAATTTCTATTGTAGTCAATGGCATTGTTCGCAGATACTATCTTCTGATCAAGACTTTGAATCAGTCTAGACTTCTTCTTCTTTTCTGGCAAGCTTCTCAGGAATAAGGAAAAATCATTCGGGACTCTTCCCATTTACTTTTTCTCAACCTTTCTCTTTTTAATCATCACAAAACATTCGTCTTAATGCAAAGCAACGAAGGCAATTCTTCAGAGTACAGCATAAATGATGCTTTTCACACCAGCCCCAAACGAGTATTACTGGGGGAGAAATAATTGATAACTGCATTTGCATATGCATTTATGACAGACTTCTGGCGAGCAAGTGTGTAATTAATTACCTCCGTCCGCGCAGCTAGGACGGGGGCGTTCTATTTGCAGTCACATTTGCCTGCTTGTTCAATGATTTCCTGCCTTTGTGGCTGGGAAGAAGTTTGGTGAGCTGGAAGTGCCGACAGGGAATTGTTCTACGGTTGGAAGAACATTGGTCTGGTCGCAAGCAGGGTGTAGAATTTCCGATAGAAATATTATCAAACTACAGCTTCATTCTAATTCTTTTTATAGAGCATCACCGATATTTTTTTTATGCTCATTTTCTAAGTTTTCTCATAGAGCTTTGATCAAACTATTTTTATGTTTATTATTTTCATGCGTATTTTCTAGTTGTCTCATAGAACTCTGATCAAACTGTTTTTATGTTTATTATCTTTATACTCATTTTCTAGTTTTCTCATAAAGCTTTGATCAAACTATTTTTATGTTTATTATTTTAACGCTTATTTCCTAGTTACCTCATAGAACTTTAACCAAATTATTTTTATGTTTATCACCATCTTAGAATGTATTTTTACGTTTTAGATTTGTAAAAAAAACACATTTTCTCACTTGGAAAGTATTGAAAAAGTATTGACGATTAAAATTCTTCCCCTCAACTAAAAAAAAAAATACATTGGCTGGAATCATATTTTTCTTCACACTATACCAGTTCCCTTCTGGTTCATATCTACCATAATCTAAGATTTATGCTCTTTATGTAAAGAAGAATAGGCTGGTATCATGTTAAACATTACACCAAATTTCGATGTCATACGAGGTGTTATGTATTATGGCAAACGGATGTTTGGTATTATGAACACCTTTTTTAGTTTTCTGTAAAATAAAACTATTGTGCCGGCTTTGTCTGTCCGCACTATGTTGATCATCCACCCTCCAATCATCAAACATACCAAACTGCAGCCGTATAGCTTCAGTACTTTTTATTTTATTCAAGGTTAAAGTTAACCATAATCGTGCTTCTGGCAACGATATAGGATAGGCCACCACCATCAGCGTAAAGAAAGCAATATGACCTTCAGAAAGAAGAAAGCAAGCAAATCATCAAAATAAGACTTGCAGTAACCAAGCAACTTCCTGGCAAACATCTTATTGAAACGAGCTACGGTTAGTTACTCTCGCGTCAAGATGCTGAGCTCATTAAAAAAATTAATGGAAATCAGGTAGGGAAAGCTGCCCTTATTCGACCTTATTCATGCCACATTATTCATAAGACAGGTGACGTCGATGCCTTGACCAAACCCAGGAGAAGCTCTTTGAATAAGTAAGTGGAGGAAATCTGTGCTAGGAGACGAGGCGTCCGTCTGCTGATTTCATCAGCCTGATCAGAAGATATTTTCCAGCAGATTATTACATGGGATTGGAAAAATATGTATGTATATATAAACACATACACATACACACACACACACACACACACACACACACACACACACATATATATATATATATATATATATATATATATATATATATATATATATATATATATATATATATATATACATTACACACACGGATATTTTATTACTCGCGCTGAATTAAAATCAGGCAAATCATTAGAAGGAATTTAGTCCTTTCTCGGCAGAAAATATACAGTATTATACAAAGAGCGTCTGTTTTGTTAAGAACAAAAACATTAAATAATCGAAAAATTAACGTTAAAATCAAAAGTTATCACTCAGAACGAACAGGCAGAATTAACTTTATAAAAAATAAAAACAAAACACCGAGACTGGAAACAGTAAAAATCATTTGAGTGAACGAACTGGTAGAATTAACTTTATAAAATAATGAAAAAAGGACAGAGATTGGAAACGGTAAAAATCACAAATAGAAAACGTGATTCACATATCAAAAATGCATGGCTCAAATTTACTTTAGAGAAATAAGTTCATTTCATTTTATTCTGGGCAAAGTTGATCCGTCACCTCTCTCTCTCTCTCTCTCTCTCTCTCTCTCTCTCTCTCTCTCTCTATCTCTCTCACACACACACACACACACACACACACACACACACATATATATATATATATATATATATATATATATATATATATATATATATATATATATATATATATATATATATATCTTGAAGTTTTTTCCCAGGTTAAAATATATTCGACGAATTCCTCAGCAGTCACTGCGAATATTATTTTATGAGAGGAAAAATAAGAAAATAAAAAAAAAGTCCATCTAATTCTGCTGATTCCCTCTGCTCCGAATCCACTATTCATCTGCCAGCAAAGATTTAAAAAAAAAAAAACAAAAGAAAATAATTTTAAAAAACTGCTATATATATCTTTTTCCCTTTTGTTCTTGAATACCAAGAGCGTTTAGGGAGCTCAGACCTCGGTTATTTTCTGCTTATTGTGGCGGAATTCTCGCAACGAGGTCTTTCTCGTTAACTCCGCGAGAAAGAATCAGATGGGCCGGTTGGTTTCCGTGAGATAAAGGAGTGTTTAAGAGTTCTTGTGAAAAAATACGTTTCTTTGGGATGTTGCCAGAAATGCTGAGAAATTCTGAATGTCGCGGAAAACTGCTGCAATGATAAAAATCGACGATTATATCAATAAATTGTAATATTTATAAAAGATTATAAAAATAAAGGCTTTTGTGACACTTGAATTGTGTTCCTCCTACGTGTTTAGGTTCTACAATTATATAAAATAAATTGTTATATAAATAAATTGTATTAGTTTTAAAAGATAAACAAGTAAAAAATGCGCCGAAGTTTCTTCGACGTAATCAAGTTTTCTGTACAGCGTATAATCAATGCCACCGAAAATAGATCTATCTTTCGGTGGTCTCGGTATAATGCTGTATGAGCCGCGGCCCATAAAGCTTTAACCACGGCCCGGTGGTGGCCTGTCCTATAGCGTTTCCAGATGCACGATCATGGCTAACCTTAAATAAATAAAAACTACTGAGGCAAGAGGGCTGCCATTTGGTATGTTTGATGATTGGAGGGTGGATGATCAACATACCAATTTGTAGACCTCTAGCCTCAGTAGTTTTTAAGATCTGGGGGCCGGAGACAGACAAAGCCGGCACAATAGTTTTCTTTTACAGAAAACTAAAACAGAGAATTTCGAACAACTGAACGGTGCTCCTCCTCACTGTTTAGGTTCCACAATTATATAAACAAATTGTCATATTTATAAATGATAAAAATAAAGAATTTCTTTATCTTTTATAAATATTACAATTTATTTATGTAACTGTGGATCTTTATTATATTCCCAGAAATTCTATAATGGACAGCTTCCTTATACGATGCTGGATAGTGGTGACAAAAATCGCTCTAGCAAATGAACTTTTCATTTCAGTATCCCAGAAAATTTTATGATTCGAGATACCATAATGAAAATTATAACAAATTCAGCAGTTAATACTGGTCCGTTCCATTTTGTCGTTAATATTATAGGTGATACAGATAAATAAGCGTTTTAAAATATCTAGCTTTTTTTCCCTCTAAAGTTCCTACGTTATTATAGTCTTTCAATTGAAAGTTTCCAACTGTCGAAAATATCAGCAATAAAAATTCTGTTTAAGTCAGCAAATTCTAAGATGATTTTCCACTTTTATTAAGTCTGAATGCGATCGGGCTAGAGCATTACTGGCTGTTAAACAAAAACTTCTCAAAAATTCCATATATAAAATGGCAAAATTGTTTCTTATAGGGATATTGAATATAAAAAACAATTGCCTCGTCATGTTTTATAACTATTTTTGTGTAATGGTTGACATTCTTTAATTTGTGTAGATGCAACCAGATATTAATTGGTTGGTAGTTATATATATATATATATATATATATATATATATATATATATATATATATATATATATATATATATATATATATATATATATATATATATATATATATATATATATATATATATATATATATAATAATATTTATAAATATATATATATATGACAATAACGTTTAGGAAATATCTTAGCGTATACATAAATCCACTATTCTATTCTCAATACAAAATTATTACATCTTCGAATTTCTCAAATATAAGAGCAAACTAGGTTATTTTTTAGTAACGGAGAGCTGTGTATAGTTAATCAAGAATACATAATCTAAAAATCTGCATTTTATATTAATGGAGAATGAACAACACTTTTACTGATTTTGAAATCTGGTTGTGAGAAGTTTCAACTGATTAGATAAATATTATAAGTGCACAGACAGATCAAAGCCAGTTTTCTGGGAAAATTCGGCATCAGCACATTTAAAAACTATATGTGCAAAGACTTGTCAGTCACTGTTGCCTGTCGTCTCTAAACGGCAGATAACAGTTTGACTTTGACAATATTCACTGAGCTATAAACATTATTTTTTCTTATTTGTCGTGAATAAAATTCAGAATATTGTACAAGGCATTTCATTATCAAACTGTTCTCGATGACAATGGATCTGCCTGGTTTAGAAACGATAGACAACAGTGAGCCCTGTCGAGAGAAGTATTGATATTGGGTTCTCTGTCGAATTTAGGTTCTGTACTTGGAATCGATACCAACCCACCTCCACCACGACAGCTGATTGGTCAGTTTGCAAAACTTGGCTGACTATGAATAGTGAACTGAATGGAATGAATACAGAATTTTGGCCAAAGGGCAAGCACTGGGACCTGTGAGGTCATTCAGCGGTGAAAGGGAAATTTACAGTAAAAGGTTTGAAATGTGTAACAGGAGGAAAACCTCTCAGTTGCACTATGAATCAATTGTTAGGAGAGGACGGAAAGGAAGATGGAAGAAAGAGAATATGAAAGGAGGTACAGTTAAAGGAACGAAAGGGGTTGCAGCTAGGGGCCGAAGGCATGCCGCAAAGAACCTTAAGTAATGCCTACAGTTCACGGCATGAGGTGCACTGACGGCACTAACCTCCCCTCCCCTACGGGAACTATGAATAGTGAACTGGATATCAAAAGATACAAGTGGCTTATATTTGTGAATATAAAAGTGCCGTGAGTGTATAAGTGTATAATTTACATTTAGATAAGTGCTACAAAGTTAGCAATTAATTATCACGGTGAAGGTGGGTTGAGATCTATTCAAAGTACTGTATATACATGTTTATATCTCTGGGTTTTAAGACCATTTCAAGAAGCACAAACCTACAGTTGGTTGTAATTACGAGACACAGACCATTCACCAAATGAGAGATATAAGTAAACTGAAAAAAACAAGTAAAAAAATACGCCGAAGTTTCTTCGGCGCAATCGAGTTTTCTGTACAGCCGCTATAGCGTATAATCAAGGCCACCGAAAACAGACCTATCTTTCGGCGGGCTCGGTATAATGAAACTTTAACCACAGCCCGGTGGTGGCCTATTCTAAATCGTTGCCAGAAGCACGATTATGGCTAAATTTAACCTTAAATAAAATGAAAACTACTGAGGCGAGAGGGCTACAATTTGGTATGTTTGAAGACTGGAGGGTGGATGATTAACATACCAATTTGCAACCCTCTAGCCTCAGTAGCTGTCAAGATCTGAGGGCGGACAGAAAAAGTGCGGACAGAATAAAGCGAGGACGGACACACAAAGCCGGCACAATAGTTTTCTTTTACAGAAAATTAAAACACATTCCTACTGAATGGAAGATTTTTTTTTTAAATTGAAATGGTTGAATCCGGATCCACTCAATAAAAGAACGTTCTTTTCTATTATAATCAATTTATTCCTCATACAAAATTTGTATAACTCTCCCTCAGCTACGAGGAAGAAGTTCACTTAACCAAAAATTGGATTTTGTTCCCCGGGGCCTTTTTCGTGAGGACCGCCGATAAAGAATCAAAGGAAGAAGACAAATTGATTTTCTAGACTACAGACTTTAATTATCTAGATGGATTAAGAAAGACTGCTCTAGGGGACAGGGGAAAGACCTAACTTGCGGTTTATTTCTTTCTTTTAGTACCAGAAATATATAGTGGATTCAACGACAATGTACAGTTTCTGAAAATCTTTTCTTGGAATGTAAACGCATGATTGTCAGTTTGCTGACACTTATGTTCTGCCAACATTGCCATCTCATCTCTTTCCTATATTTCCAGACTTGGTGCTCCCTGTCTGTTCATCTGTCTGTCACTCCATCGAAACATATCCATATTGTTCCACTTGATTCACAGAAAATACAGAAAATACATACCTGCCAGATTTTCCCCAAAATATGCTCGTCACATATTTTCTAAAGCACAGACTGTCCTGATCAGTTCTTGAAGTACTGCGAATTTTCCCCAACCAGGATCATTAAGACTACACTTTTGCTAATACTAGGTTCCTCATTTTGGACAATATTTACAGTCTAAACGGAGTCTTTAGAAAGTCGCTCTGAAACATGAATATTTGTAATTATTATTATCATTATTATTCAGAGGATGAACCGTATTCCCATGGAACAAGCCCACAGGGGCCACTGGCTCGAAATTCAAGCTTCCAAAGAATATGGTGATCATTAGAAGGAATTAACATAAGGTAATGGGAAGTACACAAAAAAAAGAAGAGATCAGTTATTATAAAAAAAAATATAAATAAAAAAATTTAATGACTAAATAGTTAAAAATAAAAATAAATATATAAAATACAAGGTGAATTGTTCTAAGGTAGTTATGCACTGCATATTCGCTTTAAGGTTCCAGTTGCACACATCCTCAGGAAGTATTATCAATTCATTCTAATTACTATTAGAACTTCTCCAAAGTTCCAGAGGCCCTTTCTCCTCACACCGTTGGACTGTGGAACAGTCTCCCTACTGAGGATTCGTGCAACTGGAACTTCAAAAGTTCAAGCGAAGATGCAATGCATTGCTACCCTAATGCTATTCTCCTTGCATTTTAATATATTTTTATTTATTTATTATTTTTAATTATTTTTTAATTAGTGAGATCTCTTCTTTCTGTGTTTCCCTTTACCTCCTCTTACTTCTTCCTAATGAACACCATAATATTCTTGGGAAGCTTGAATTTCAAGTCAATGGCCCCTGTGGTGGGCTTGTTCCATTCGAATAGGGTTCATCTTCTGAATAATAATAATAATAATAATAATAATAATAATAATAATAATAATAATAATAATATTAATAATAATAAAAATAATAATAATAATAATAATAATAATCTTTAATCTTTGGAAGCTTGAATTTCAAGACAATGTCCACGCCATGGTGGGCTTGTTCCATTCGAATAGGGTTCATCTTCTGAATAATAATAATAATAATAATAATAATAATAATAATAATAATAATAATAATAATAATAATAATAATAATAATCTTTGGAAGCTTGAATTTCAAGTCAATGGCCGCCCCCGCCGCCACCCACCCCTTGGTTGGCTGGTTGCATGCGAATAAGGTTAATCTTCTGAATAATAATAATAATAATAATAATAATAATAATAATAATAATAATAATAATAAAAGAATCCATCCACTGGGTCGCGACATTTCATTTCCAAATCTCCCATTCCTTCCAAACACGAGCGGCGGAGGCACCCAATGTGTCGGAATCACCACGAACCTATTTCCTATCATCGAGGCTAAAACCTTCATCAGTCTGGCGCATTCTGAGCAACGATGAGTTCTCATTGTGAGACAGAGACAGGGGAATTTGCCACGACACAGATATGCACACCAATATCCCACGGAACCCATTTGCATATAGATTGATACAGTCCCTTCGTCCTCTCCTCCTCTATTCGGCCAAAGATCAAGATGGACCAGTCCCCTGATTAGACACAGGGGAAAGATTAGAGGGACGATTTAGGGAGGGGGAAGTGAGGGGAGGGGGGAAAGCCGACGCCATGAATATTCATCCCATCAAGTAGGTTCTCATTTTCTTATCATCATCATCTTCAAAACCTAATTTCGAACTGAGAGACCTATTCGAATTTTTTCAGTGAGGAGTTGGGGGTAAAATCAAAGAGGTGTTATATAACCGATTATATAATCGATTACGTAAGAGCCTTGGTTGATTAGTTTTGTTTGAGGTGTGGGGTGGGTCTCGCGCTTTGCTAATACTTGGTGTTTTATGGCTGGCAATTTAGACCATTTTTTTTTAGCAGGGAAGACTAAAGTGTGAATCGAATTGAACTGAAATGAATAAAGAATTTAAGCCAAAGACCAAGTACTGGGACCTATGAGGTCATTCGGCGCTGAAACGGAAATTTGACGGTAAAAGGTTTGAAAGGTTTAACAGGAGGAAAACCTCGTAGTTGCACTATGAATCAATTGTTTGGAGAGGGTGGAAAGCAAGATAGAAGAAAGAGAAAATGAAGGGAGGTACAGTAAAAGGATCGAAAGAGGTTGCAGCTAGGAGCCATGGAATGGACGCTGCAAAGAACCTTAAGTAATTGCCTACAGTGCACCGCATGAGGTGCACTGACGGCACTAACCCCCTAAGAGGGTTAAACTAATCCCATATATATATACTGTCAATGCTTTATGACAATAAAACAGTTTACTACTATAAAAAAAAAAGTAAATATAAATAAAAGAAAAATGGAAAATGGCATCTTCTAATTTCCCTACCTACCCTACCAACTCGCATTTCTATTTCCGTTCAATTCACTTCCCGAAAATATCATTGACCCTCCCTCAATTTTCACCATCAGCTTTGACAAATGAATTGCTGGAGAACCTCGGCTGGTGTTCCTCCTCCCTCCCCCCCTCACAGGGGGAGTAGTGGAGGGAGAGGGGGGTTTCATATCCCGTTCACTTTCCAATATAACGGACCAAATTATATCAGTACCGTCAGTTTTAATATCAGTCGATTGATGGTCAGCGTCGCCGCAGCGGTCCGCAGGAGCGGAGATGCGATTATATTGTTTGGTGATAATTACTGCCGAAATCGAGCCTCTAACACAACCATATTATTGCTTATTGATCTGTTTGTGGGATGGTGTCTTATTCTGTGTGTGTGTGTGTATGTATAGTATGTATGTATATACAGCATATATATATGTACATGT